>NW_025766318.1:0-48371 GCF_003918875.1 Haliotis rubra
AATGCAGCTTTGAAAATGTATTATCCACAAAAGAACGTCACCTGTAAAAAGCTGTCCCTAACGTGTGTGTTAACATAAACTGTGTAATATGTTGATGGTAGTGCCTATTTATTAATTGTTTGATAATCTAGTTTAAAAAAGAAGACAAATAATTGTACAGCCTCAAAACAATCTGATGCATGTGTCAGCGTAGATTGAAATGTCTTCGAGGGGAATACGTTCTCTACAAACGTTTTCAGTTTGTTGTACCATAAATAAATACAATGACTTACAGAAATAAATCGAGCAGTAATTCCTACTCTGACATGCTAAGGTAACTCCAGTAAACATGTGCACCCTACTGACGGATTTACATGCAATTGAAACTAAAATACCAGACTGTCAATCAACATACTTGTATAGTAATAAGCAACAGACAAACAAATTGTGATAATAGCAGTGAAAGTTGTCACGCCTTAGATGCATAGGCAACATGTGCTTCGCCTAATATATGATAGAGTAAAACATTGATTTGTGATATTGATAAAAAAGGATGTAATCAGGAAAATTGTTCAGTGGCCCAAATGAGGACATGGTCAAGTTCAAGACATCTGATTATTTAGATAAATGCGCATGTACGATACGAATCAGAACATACACACATATTCCAATTTCGGGATATGCTCATTTCATTTGCCCCGCAACAGAATAATCAGGGTTATCGTCAATTCCTGATGTAGTATCATACGGCGAGCTAACGATCTCAGAAGCATTGGTTCCCCTTTGACAATGGTCATAATCGTCTTCATCTGTGTTCCTTTCGGTAGTACTGGAGTTGGGCAACTGCCTGAGGTTGCAGAGGCAGCAGTGTCGTAGTCATTCTGGTGTGTCTGAGGGTTGACTTTCTTTTGGAAGAGATTGTAACCGTAATCGTCTTCTCCAATATTTCCTGGTTGAGCCACCGAAACTGTTGTATCGTAGTCACTTGTCTGTTGGGATGGCTTGTCTCCAATGTGATCATACTCGCCTTCAGCTGCAGAGGCTGTTGAATTGTCTCTTTTGCAGTTTGCCCCCAACCAGGTTCGATGGTAAAATACGTGTTTGTAGTTGGAGGAAGCACCATGCCGTCCGCAGTAGCGTAGTGATAGTCACTGTTCTGTGTCCTGAGTTCCTGGATTTCATGGTAGTTGTTCTGTGGGATCTTACCGGCCAAACTGTAGGTCATATCAGGCTTGGCATCTTTAGAAAGTGATTCGGTCTTCTCCTTCTCTTTTGCTATTCGTTCGTCTGGAAGTCAATGTATAGATAAGAGTTAGATTGAACAATTACACAGATACTCTTGCAGTAGTATTATGAATACATGTTATTGCAATATTAATGTAATAGCAATCAATACAAACCTGTTGAGGCATTTCAGTGACCTTCAAGTCCTTTAAATGTCACCAAGTAAAAATCTAAAGAGTTTTCATTTAGTTGCTCCAGAAACACAATATATAACTACATGTATTTGAATGTAAAAGGCGCATCATCAACACTTTAATGGGTTACAAACGGATTCAAAGCAAAGTGAAGTGTAGTCCAAAGGATTTAATGTGTACATATATATATCACCTTTCTCTTCAAATTCGGTCTGTGTAACATTTTGCCAATTTTGGCTAAGTCTCGGTCACATTTTGCAAATCCGATAGCACGTGAGCAATACTTAATTAAATATGCGTTCATGAATACAAAATTAATTACACCAATACTAACCTTGTGCCGTATGATCCACACTGATACCAATGTTACAAACAAGACAGCTACGACTGTGGCCACAACTCCACCAGCTATTGCACCAGTGGTATTTTCCGATTGTCCTGAGATCAAATCAAACATCGCTTTTAAATATTGATTCTGTTTTCATATTTATGCACGAACAATTGACATGGTGAATGTCTGAATTAATGATGGACAGTATTGGCCAATAATGCAATTTCTCTGTCGCTTCAGCAGTCCTGGAATTGTATTAGGCGATAAAGGACATCGGGTTGATGCATGTCGTCGTGTCTGAATGGCGTTGATCGTTACAGAACACTGTATGGTCTGGGCCAGACTCGATTACGTGGAGACAGCCGTCAGGTAGTTGGCATATTGTCGCCTGCGCCGTCAGACAACAATCACACAATCCAGTTCATATGCTACTGATTGGTATATTTATCCGTTAGAATTTGAAATACACTCTAAAATCAATGTTACAATCATTATCTGTGATTGTAACGGGCAAGAAATAACAAGATGGGCGTTAACAACGGTTTGTTTTACCTTACATTGGTTCCAGTTGTCAAACTGTTCGTAAATAAGTTGGTCTTACCTAATAAATTGTTTTAGTTTTCTCACTTGAATCAGATGCAATATGAATATTTAGAGAATTTAATCACGCTGCAAAACAAAATACACTTAAATGATCTGGTGTGACGAAGTCGTGTAAACTCAAAAGCGTGAATATATTTTGCAGCGTTTGTGAAATTTGTTCTATAAAACAATTTCACAGCATTCCAGCTTCCAGTGACAACTGACATGTTAAAACAAGAAATACACGAGTGGTAAAGTGTGAAGGAATGAAATATGTAATGATGTATACTTTTACGTTTAACGGTATATAACTAGGTATAATACCTGCAACATCAGTGTTGTTGTCCGCAGTCAAAGTGGAAACTACATTATGGGTCATCGTTAGCATCGTTGTTCTGCTGGATCCTACCATTCAAGAAAACATACTAAAATTAGAAGTGCTATATATCTATCTGTCTGTCCGTCCGTCTGTCTGCATATCTATCTATCTGTCCGTTTTCAGGTTTGTTTTTAAGTGTATGCAACTAAGACTCTTACAAGTTGGATACATTTTAAGAACAAAGCGAAATTTATCGTTACAAGACACTTGGATGAATCAGTGAAATTATTATTGACACCACTTATTCTCCCTATAGTGCAGTGGCTAAGTTCCGATTTTGAGGTTGATCGTTACATACCTGACTAAAGCATGACACCTTGCTGGGGAATCTCATGATAAAACATATTTTGGGGTGCCCGATTTTTTGGGCCCACTTTCCGAAAAAAAAGATTTCCACTTCTAACACTACGTGACTTTATTCCGCCGGGTTATAGAAAAAAAACCTTGCACATTGCTACTGACCATAATGATAAAAAGAACATAGTTTTAGCGTGTGTCCGTTTTTGGGGGCCTGTTTTCCCCAAAATTCAAGGCGGACGCCAAAAATCAAAGAGTTCTTAAGTCCACCCAGAATGGTCGCCGACTATGAAAAAGTCTTCATTTGTTGCAATATGTGAGATATATTTGTCGTTCAAAGGGCTATTTCTAATACATTCCAGAAATCTAACAAACAAGATTTATGTTTAATAGTAAAAGATATAATTTATCATCCAATTAATGAAAAAGTTACTGTTTTGATCAGTCATGTGACATCATTTTGTCAAACATCGATCTCTGTGATTCTGAAGTCTCCTTAATCAGTTCCCATTGCAGTTACAGAGGGGATGTACATAAAATTTGAGGAGATTTATAAAGAGATTACAAATGCACTTCTTTGAGCATAGAGGTTGAGACTTGCAGCCACATTTGATAGGTTTTCGACAACTTAGTGAATCTTCTGGCAGTGTTATCCATACGGGTTGTCATGCGTTGTCGTCCCTTGTCAAACCAAATAAATCTGGTTCTGGTGTTTTCTGTCTGGGAAGTAAACAAGTAAGCCATATGCTGACTTTGTACAAGCTTCTGTTTGTATGCTGTGCAGAGCATCCTGAATGCAAGGAAGGTTCTGCATCAACTTGATCTTGCGGCCGTGGCAGAACATATCTTGTCGCAGTTCTTTGACTATGTTCACTGATGTAGTGCTGTCAGACATGATGCATGTGAATCGCTCAGTCTTTGTCCACAGGTTGGAATGGATGCTGTGCAGGAAATCTCTGTCACATCCTCATAGGATATCCTATTCTTCCAAGCAGCTTTCTTGCCTTTTCCACTGAACTGTGATGTTGTGTCAGAACCAGTGAATGCGTGAACAATGGGAAGCGCCACTCATCTTCGACAGCCCAGATCTTGGAATATCCTTACGATGTGATAATATATGAAGTTTTTCCCTTTTCCTAATGGTTCCAACAGCTGAACAGCAGACTTTAGTTCAACCAGTTTGGACGACAACATTTGTGTCCACAGTGCTAACCATGATGTTTGTAGCACCTGTTTGCAAAGCATCTTTGACATAAAGATTCTGGTATCCACCTCTTCCTGATCAGTGCACTGCATACCCTCTTAACTTCCTACTGTCACCACTGACTCCACAGGAGTTAGGAACCTCGCCTTTCCTGGCTGGTAAGAGCTGCTAGTCATACCATATGTTAAGAATGCAAAGAGTTTTTCTTTTGCCCTATGATTAGGTAGGTAGTCTAGTATGACGGGAAACCTTTCTTCTACCGCTTTTCTTCGCTTTTTGCGTGTTTTCTCGACAGAGTCAAACGGATGGTGGCCACAGGTGGTTTTCATGAGAAAAGAATTTATTCAAATCAGATTGACGTACCTGACAATAAATGAACAACTGACTGAAGAAACTGTCGTCAGTTTTCTGTAATTCGTTTGCTGCTTGTTGTAGACTGAGGTTTTGTTTGTGGTCGCTTGAAAAAGGGAGGTGAGTTTTCTTAATGGGGCTGTGAATTGACACTGTCATTTCCACAAAAACACCTTTTACAAACTTCTTATATTTTCCTCTTCCTGTTTTCTCCATTGATTACATAGTCGCTACAACAGATTCACCAATACAGTGATGCTCACCGAGAGTCATCAGTTCAGGAGACTGATTCCCGGAAAGGATTTCCCATCGAAGCAACTGTGCCACATAAGTTGTTGACTTGAGTCTTAAATGTCTGCTGTGTAGCACAATCTTGTTAATTGCTTCTTGTATCCACCTTGTAATCTTGCATCTCAAACTCTTGCACAATTCATGCTTTCCCGTCCATATATTGTCCATCTAGTTAAGGCAACAGTTTCGGTTAATCCAACTGCACCACCTGAGTGTTTTACATCTTTGCTGTTTTGTTCATGAGCTTGATCCGAAAGCATGGCAGAAAATGTGTCATGAGCTTGATCTAAAAGCATGGCAGAAGATGATGTGTGATGTTTTGGGAAAAACCCAACGTCTCTGAGGTACGCTCTTCTGTCTACAGGAAGGGCTTTCATATCTCTTATGTGAACATGCAGCCAGCGTGCATAGTTGGTGTGATCAAGAGCAAAAAAAACTCGAGGGACAAGTTGTGCCTTTACCTGGACGTACAGAGAAATATTTCTTTCGCGATGGGACCTCACAGAGATTGGTATCATTGTCTCGAGATGAAGAATCAAATCCCAGTATTTGAAGGTTGGACTCTTTTCTGACATCCAATTTCTCCAGCCAGTCTTCAAATGATTGTTGAACATGCGACTCCAGTGAGGACATGTAAGCATCTCTTTGAAACTTTGCTAGGGATATGGCAGATATTGATGAGCATATCTTTGTAAAATGAGACGCCGAAATGAAACATTCAGCTGTTCCACTTGAGGCAATACCCGCTTCTGTTAGTTGCTGAAGTCCAGCCCAGAATCTTCCAACAAGTCTCCAACCATGTTCCATAAAGCTATTTCAACTTGAAGACCTCCAAGCATGATAGTGTACACGTCTAGTCACATTAGTCCATCTCCATTGAAAATGGATTTCGTCAGCGCAAAAGTGGTCTTCAGCCATGACTGGGAGTTGTCCTGGATTGCATTGTTCGGTGACGGTATTGATGATAGACTTGTTGCTTTGTCCTTAAAGAGAGGACGGAGAGAAATTATTCCTGTTGCAACCTGTTCCTGGGATTGACGAGAAGCATGAAATGCACCAGGCCTATAAACTCATCCTTTCCAAATGTTCTTTAGCATGATAGTCAATGCAGTGCTTGATCCAAGATTCTTCTTTAGCTTTGGTGATGTTGTCCTCGACTTGATGATGTGTTCCAGGCACATTAACTCTCTCCACATTGCAGGCTACTGCAGGAACTATACAGGAACTGCTTGGAAGTGTAGGTTTGGAAGAGCTTGAAATTATGTCTATTGAAATAGGTTTTCCGCTGGTACCATTATCAACAACATTATCAAATGTGGCTGCAAGTTTCATCTTCCATGCGCAAAGAAGTGCATTTGTAAATCTTCTCAACTTCTATGCACATCGCTCTGTAACTGCAATGAGAACTGTTAAAGGAGAATCACGGAAATCGATGTTTGACAAAATGATGTCACGTGACTGATCAAAACACTAACGTTTTCTCTAATTGGACGATGAAAATTTATTTTCTACTAAACATACATCTTGTTTGTTAGATTTCTGGAAAGAATTAGAAATAGCCATTTGAACGACGAATATATTTCACATACTGCAACAAATGAAGATTGTCGGCGACCATTTATGGTGGACTTTAGAACTCTTAGATTTTTGGCGTCCGTCTGGGATGTTTTGGGAAAATAGGCCCCACAAGTATGTTTTATCATGATGTTCCCCAGCGCTGTACAAGGTTTTCTGTTATAATCCAGTGGAGAAAAGTCACATTGTGACAGAATTGGAAAATCCTTGATTTCTGGTGGCCATCTTGGACGCCAAATTGGATTTGTCTTAAAATGGGCCCAAAACATTGGGACCAAAATATGGTTTATCATGATGTTCCCTTGCACTGTGCAAGTTTTTCTGCTATAATCCAGAGAAGTCATATAGCGTTAGAATTGGAAATCTTTCCGAAGGGACCCAAAATACAGGACACCCCCAAAATTATGTTTTATCATGATATTCCCCAGCACTTTGCAAAGTTTCATGCTTTAGTCCGCCAAGTATCACTGCACCACTATAAACGTATCAATTTTGCATCACCTGATGATATTACGCTTGAATGAACACGTTACAATCTTTCGTCAGCAGCTTATCTTGTCATTAGAGGTGACCCACGGAATAGGACAGTCAAGCTCGCACACTTGGTGATGCGTGCCATTGAAACCAAAATTTGAACAAGAAACAAACCTGATATTATACTGTAGTCTGTAAAGGAAACCTGGTTGACTGTTGTCACGGTGCTTGTACCTGTTTGATCAGAGACACACGGTGGTTTAGTTCTGATACAACAATTACAAGGACACTGGATCATACAAGAAAGGGATACATGGGCAAAATAGAATGGAAATATGTAGTGGTTGCCTACCAATGGTCGTCCGTTCCACAGTTTCACACGTGACATTAAAGGGTTCTGATGCTGAAAATAACATAACAAATTGTTTGTAACATATAGGTTGGTTATGATATAGCTAAATTCTAATCGCAATACCATAAAACCCCAAACAGCAACAAAACAACAAAGAGAGAAAAAACAACAGCGGATGGTACAGTGCGGCCTCAAACACGCAGAAACTTTACTTCTGGCCAATGAGCACTCTCTCCTTGACAGGTCTGATCTTATTCTGTAAGGACCAATGAATTGTACTCGAAAATAAAGCAACCATTCTCGGAAATGAAATATTCCGGTTTGTGTACAATAATAACTTTATGACATTCACTGAAGTCATTTATACACTGTGTATATAACAGCATACATGATGTCCATACTTTCTTACCATTGACCAGAAGCCAAATTAATCCCGAAGACAGCCTTGGGGTATCTTTGAAGTAAATATGTAGTTGGGATTCCAGTGTTACGTCCAGTATCTCAAACGGTTGGAACTCTGTTGAACAATGACTTGTTGAGATGTAGCTCTCATGCAGGACAGATAGCTGTGATAAGCATTGCCCTGGAGTTCCTTGTCCCAACCTCGCATCAAGGACGTACACTGATATGCTTTCAGTATTGAGGTTAGACTTGAAGCTGCACACATACGTGTTGTTTTGTATTGTAAAACTGTGCATCACTTTGTCTCTGTGGATGAGGGAGACTTCAGATAGACCCTCTGCAGAACCCCGCTGATGTTCAGGGAATCACCGTCTGGAAAATTGATAATTTCAGTCATTAAATACGTTTAGATTAACCTGGAAACCTTGACTAAAATGCTAATCATCTTCGGTATTATTCAAGGAGGGATTAATTAAAAATGATTGAGATTTCACCTTCTAATGTGTTCATTATTGCTGTTGGGGCCTGTGTTCACACAGGACTGTGTTTTTAGAACCTCTGTTAAAATACATTTGTGACTTTTGTTTCTTCATACACCACACTTATTTCATGAAAGAAGATTACGTAAATCAGAAAATGTTATGTCGAACGTGATCCGTGGTATTAGGACCATTCGCACCATGACCAGGTACAAACTAACCCTTACGTGAGCCAAAGGGAACATAACATTTACTAGATATTCCAAACGTCTGCACCTTCATACGGGAATGTATTGTGTCAAAATATGATGTATATAACTTTGCAGACAGGGTTATATTCTAACAACGCTCAAAATAATTTCTTAATAATCTGAGTAAGTGAGTGACGTTTCCCGCCACCTTCAACAAAATCCAGCAATATAACGGTGTGTGTGGTGGTGGTGGTGGTGCATGTGTGTGTATTATTGTGGGGAGGGATTAGCTGAAGTTAAAATGAGCTGAATGTTGTGTCAGAATACTTATCAATATATTTTCATTAATTTACAACATTCAAAACATGAATTTTGAGGAAGCGTTAATATTCTCGCCCATGGGCCCCTGTTTCAATCTTGTGTTTTCGAAAGCAATATTCTTTTCATTCTTAGCATATATTCATGATAACTACATATTGGATTTTGTCACATTCTATGCCAGAATCTGATCACTGTGTGGAGAGTTTTAACTTAATTTGTGACGTGTTAAGTGTAATTACCAGAAATCAAAACTAAGTCAGATGAAAATGCTCCGATACCATTGTTTTCGTACATTTACGTTGTAATTTCTTGTCTTTTGTTTTTAAGTGCAATTGACGTACATTTGATATAATACCATGCCATTTTGTTTCCTTAGATGTGACATGTTACTAAGAACGGAACACAAGATTGTACTGAGAGAATACATGACAGGTATCAAACGACATTATACTAAGTGTAATTGTCGTCAGAATATGATTAAGGCATACATTTATCCAAGTAACTCTCCATTACTTTAGCATCTGTGACTGCACTGTTTTCCCTCCCGACGTCTAAAGTTCAATAATATAACAGAACCTGACACGTTCTGGTTCTGGTGCGTTCAGTTGTCTCTGGGAGTTTATTGTGGTGTGATGGAGCGAGGTAGTGAGTTTGGTGTAACTACACATTGAACAAGATCCCAGCTATATCACGGATTGTAGGCCGGAAGCCCGCGGTGTAAGTATGAGACATTTATAACTTTGTGTTAATATAGGACCGGTATACGAACCTACGGCCACGTATTTTTTGTAGAATAAGAAGAAGAAGTCACAAAGTGAACACCTTTATTTCTGGCACTGCTTCTAATTTATCAGGAACTGTTCACACACCCTTTGAATTGGATCATCACACACACTTTAGGAGCGTATGATTCAGTATTCAGTGCACAGGTTGTTGCATAATTTGCAAAATAATATCAACGTCCAGTGCCATATGTGACAAAACACGTGCTAGAGGAAAATATAACCTTTTCATCACAACCAACCAGTTTGACTGAATAAGTATACATCAAAACATACTTACTGTCAATGCAGTGATATTTCACAACAGAAAATGCACGACCATGCCACCGTCGGGGAGCATGATACTCCACACCGAGTCACTGTTGAACAGTTCTGGTAGAGGGACATCATCTCGTTGTTGTTGAACCTGTGATATCCATGTTCTGTCAAATTGTCCGGAATCACGGTGACACAGTCAGAGATACCTACCAGTTTACACGCTGCATTGTTGGTGTAGTAGGCGTCATAGATGGCGATCTTCTTGTTGCTGCTGCAGCTGATGTGATGCTGAGTGCATGGGAGAACATGATTTCCATAGCATGCTTTACTTTTCGTTGTCGCACCTACATGGAGGCATGAACATGAATGTTTGAAAATGAATTTTGTTTTTAAAGTAGTATTTATGAGTATACAATAACTATAGTGTTTATATTGACATTCCTACGAAAGTAAAGGAATGTTTGGGATGACTTATGTGATAACAATAATTCGCGAGTGGCGGAGGAAGGTAGGATTATCCTTCCTACGGAAAGGTAATCGGTCCTTCATCGTCACAAGTAGTTATTTGTTTTATTACCCGTCCTTAAATGTAAACCATAACATGATATACAGTTATTGCATTCGCCCTTTTGCATTATGCTATAATCCATACGATGGCCATGATCCATAATCATAATCACTTATATAATTCCCTGAGGTGCGACTTTCAGTAATACTCCGAACAGTACGACTCGTAATAACAGTAAAGATCGATTAAAGAGGCATACGGGCTTTATGAAATTGTGTGCTCTCCCATAGCATTTCTGATTGTAATAAATCCAATTCTTATTCCAACACTGACCATAACGTTAGTGACTTTAGTTCCACAGTCCAGCATTTTGTAAACGAGAACTGTTACAGGTTGCAAGTAAACGTTTTGTTTTTATAGTCAAATAAACATTGCGGAAGCTGGTATAGTCCCGCATGTTAGACCTTTTGGTAGGTAAAAATCCCTTTGTTGTTGCAACAACGATGTTTTTAAGGGACTAAAACACTGGTTTACTACAAAATGTAAAATGTGGTCATTCAGGAAACGAAATAAGACACGTGTAACAATATGTTAGTGAATCCATGTTAGTGAGTGACTTCACTCAATGACTTGGATTAAGTGAGCGAGTCCACTCAAAGACTTTGATTAATAAAATGAACATTTGGGCCACTCAGTCCATTAGTAGTGAGTTATTATATTTCTTACATCATCTTGAATGCTATAAGAATGTTGGAAATGACAGTTTTCATCATCATTTCAACTACTTTCTGGTTATGGCAAATGAACAATTTGACTTCAAGTTTCTTCCTACTTTTCGTGGTGGATGATACTTTGTGTAAAATGTTATATGTTCATTGTGCAAAAAAAGAGGAAAAGAGGGAGAATTGATGTTGTGGAAAAAATGCATTCAGAAAGACTGCAGATCAACAGTCTCAACTGTGAACGACATAAACTTCTAAAATTATTGGAGACCATAAGCATGGACCTCTACCCAACGAAGTCAAGGTAATTCTTATTGACTGTAAAAGACGATAATGTTTTAAAAAGATAACAAAGTAAAAGCAAGTTACATCATTCTTGATTATATTGTGCATCCCTCATAGCCTGATATAAGGATTACTTTAATACATATTGTATGTATATGAGTACTGTTGAGGATAAACTACATTTCCTTCTAATCTGTCCTCTTTATACGACTCTACGAACGAACTACTTAAAGCCATACTCATTATAAGCATCCAAGTGTAAGAACATTAATTCTACTCACCATTAACAGATACTACCACATCAATATTACAGAATCTGGCAAAATGGATACATCTATTTTGCTACGAGATTAAGCTAAAAAAACATTGCTGCAGAAAAGAATATATAAATGACTTCTATCTACTCATGTAAACTCTAATGTACTCACAGGCCTGTGGCCTTTTAGTACTTGAATATGGCGGATTGGCAAACACAAGCATAAACATACTTATATCAATGCCGCTCCATAGCCATAATACAATTACATAGATAGTGACGTACACACTGTGCAAAAACATAATGGAAATCTACGAGTAGGGCAATATTGAAAAGATAATATTTGACAATTTAAAAAGAATCGTTGAAGGCAAATAAACTCAGTTTAAAATGTAGTAGCTGTTTTCATGTCATGATATCAGCATATTAGAGAGAACTAAGTTTAGGTAAATTGCGAGAATGTATGCAAAGATATGATAAAGTTATTTAATTTAAGTGAAATGATCAATCAGATTCAAAAGAAAAGGGTCATTTTGTAGTGCTATAGACTTTTATGTAAATAATGTTAGATTATGTAGTAGTAGTTGTTTGTTTATTTTAGTCTCATCTTGTACATATATATAATGTATACATAGAGAGATGGCGCTATTGCATGTACAAGCATACAGAAGGCTGTATTTATGAGACTTAAAGAGCATTAAAAATGCGTGAGATGGACAGAATGATTAAAATAAATTACATAAAAATTATACAGTTGAAGGAAACAAAACATGGCACACCCAATATCGCACACACACACACATGCACTCCGTGGTGGGCACGGGGCGGCACAGAGATACTCGCATTATGATACACGTGCATTCATCTTACTTTCTGCATTCGTTTCCAGATTCACCACTAATACTTACACTGCAGTGTATGAAATGCATAGCCCGTCCGACCGCCCGAGACGGGCTTAAATTTCTGACGGACGGTCTAAATTTACAGCTAGCTAGCCCGATGGTCTGGTGGTAAACATTTTTAGATGTTCCATACATCAATTAGAATTCACTGTATTTGGTCTGGTTAAAGTCCATTTTGGGCTGGTAACATTTTGAAATTCCTACCAGCCTTGATGTCTGGTTGGATTTTTGCGGCTTATTTCTATTACACTGCTTACAATACAAATACATACACCCACAACCACCAGTCGTACCAACACATACAAACACACACGTCCACATCCACGATTAAGTAATACATGTCGATACCATCATGAGCAAGCAAAAAATAGCATACACCCACGGCACATTTCAGACCCACACATACAAACACATATACCCACAGCCTCGCTTCGTACCAGTACATACCTGTAGTAATAACTCCGCAACCATATGCATAATCATATCCACTTATAACCCGCCCATAACACACACCCTTATAACCAAACCGCACACACCAACAGCCACATACACACACTCACACAAAACTACAGATACATGAAAATATATTTTCTATAACCAACCGTCGTAGACAAAAATTGTATACTACTTCGCACTGAAAATATTGAATTTGTGGCTTGGGTTGTGTCTCCTTGTGTTGCACCACATGCCTTATGTTGAGAGAAAGAAATGTAAATTGTGAAAGAGGGTGTTTATGGATTTATTGATGTTCCTATAGCTCCACGTATTTACAGGTTGCGCATAAATGCGCTGTTATTATTGTACACATGTACTATTGGCCTCAGGGCCACATGTACAAATAAATATGTCAGTCTGTCTGAATACAGTGAAATATAATAATGTTTTAGCGGCATTTAGAAGTTAATATATAGATGTCAATATATATTTTTATTAGGGCTGGATATTGCCCCTTTGATTCTCATATTAAGTGCGATATATTACTATAATTTAAGAGATGTTGCGGTACTATATATTGTGATATATTGGATGGAGGGGTTTCTGCTTAAGTGCGTGTACATCATAGATTCATAATAGCTCTCTGTGGTACCTTTATCATCTTCTTAGTTGCTGTTACACCATACTTTCAGGCTCCCAGTCCCTCATTGTGGTATTGCGTGACATGACAATGGTTTACAGATAAACAAGCATTGTCGCTAAGCTGTGACATAATCCCCGCATGACTATCCGGAAATCAAACTTATAAAGTAATGAAAGTTTCAAGATGGCAGTTAAATGTCAACAAAAACACTTATTAGTGTACTCTCTTTTGATATCGTCTTGCTCTTTAGTTGAAATTCAAAAACACACACATGTTACCAAACTGACTTTGACCTTGGGCATCAGATGGCATAGTATGAAATATGCAAAATAAGTACTAAAGAAAGTGCTTATTGAAAAACATTTCGGGGAAGTCTTGAAAGGTCTATGAAAGAAATCCAGTGAACCGGTCTTGAAATATCACTTGCTGACAATTCACAGTTTTCAATATGCTGGAAATCTTCAAAGTGTCGTCATTACCCTGACCACAAATTATGTTTGAAGGTCACCAAAATTAACTGGAGCCCTGAATTTCCCTAGATGAAGCTTGGTGTTGTGCATATGAAGAAAATCCAGTGAATAATATTTGTTTGCGATCTAACTATTTAACGATCTTTATCATGCAATTCTAACGTACTTTGAAATCCCCGGTATCTGCTGACATTTGAAAGAATAAAGTGAAGGTCTACCAAAATCTGACAAAAAGGACCTGCGCCGTACCCTGTATGGAGCTTGGTGTCAAATATGAAGAAAATCCAGTATACGATCTTAAGATAACTTAACATGCGGGCCATAACATACTGCTATTCAAAGTGTCGCTGTGACCTTTGAACAACATTATGTGAAGGTCACCAAAATCGTATTAGCAATTTCGGGCGCCAGCCAAAGCTTGGTATAGAATATGAAGAAAAATCCAGTAAACGGTTCTTGGTGAAAACTTAAAACTTATGCAGGCAAAACGTTAAAGTCCCTTTGAGCCCTTCCAATGAAGGTCAAGGTCACCAATCCCTGACTTGGATCTTGTCTTATACTGTGGTGAACCTAGGTTTCAAATATGAAGAGGGAATATACAGTCCGTTTAGAGTCAGAAACGGACCCATGATGAATGCAAATGTTTATCATTGTACAAAATTGCCACATATATGTAAAGAGTAAAACATGTTTATCATTTACTAATACTTAACAACTTTCTTATATTTGAAAATTTTCCGGACTCCACCAAAAATTCTTTAAAAAACTATCATCATTGAAAACGCAAAAGTTATCTGTCGCGGTGGGGTGAAACCGCAGAAACGGAACAGCCACTATCTCGTCGTGCACGGGATACACATGCCTGATGAAAAATGAAGTTGAATGCTGACGTGAAACAGCTGATGATTATAGTGTACGATTTTTTCTGTGCTGAAGCCGAAAGGGGCAAACCATTTTATGCCATTAATAAATTCCGTAAGCGGGCAGCAAAAGCTTTAGGAGTATCAGCAAGGGTACTGACAAATGTTCTGGAACACAAACATCGTGAGGGTGATGCGAAGCAGGTAGGGGTCGTGTCAAAATCACACAAAATAAAACATTTGGACAACTTTCAAAAAGAACCTTGTAAGGCCATCGACGCCAAAGAGACGCGCCGCTCTGATTGTTTGAAATTTCGTTCGCCGGCGAGAATTATTGCAATGTTGTCAAAAGGTCGATTTAAGTTAATTAAAGATCGAAATGGTAGTTTTAATGACGGGGGTTTCATTTATAACGATGCCAATTAGTGACTTGCGTATTTGTACCCTCCTTAGGTATATGTGATCTTTAATAGACAACCCATGTTGTTCTTGTGTATATCAGAGTGAAAACGCCCACCACACTATTCCTAACTTGCGGTAACTATACTCAAATAAGATTTAATATGTATTTTTACACTACCGGATATAACCTGGATACTATTTTGAATGGAAACAAAGAATTTACTCCTTGTGTTAACCAGAAAATAGTTGAATCAAATCCACGATTATATCATCAAGACCACAACGCTTCAAATTTTCTCAGAAAAATAATTAATTTACTCAACAACTTTTCATGATTGATTTCTACAATGGCTCGTTAGACACACACAACTGTACCAACTCTCTAACTTATGACTACTTAGAGAATAGTTGTATTTGATGTAATCTCTATATATTTATATATATTTAAAAATATTTTATTATTGCAATAGTCAATTTCGATGACGTCAAATCCTCCATTTCATGTTGTATTATATGTTGCATAGGAGCGGTGTTAACATAAGCAGTGATGCTTTGTTCTACTAATCAGTTCACTTTCATGAATAAAAATATGTTTTAAACCAAATAGATTTAATCCAACCAAACCTGAAACGATTTTATTCTCCGCAAATTAAATCCCCTATGTATGTTTACCCATAGAAATGCAAAAGAAACTCAAGTAAATGAAGTACATTTCCATAAACATTTAGGTGTTTATCTTCAAAAGATCGTTATTGCAAAGACAAATAATTATTAAAGAAATAGTAAAGGTTTGTAAGTCCTAGTAAACTGTTTAATAAGCTTTAAATATATACAGCTGGAACTTAATTAAGCACCCCTGATCTATTTCATGATAGTAGAGCAACTGTTAACCATCGTTAAACATGAATGATATCTCTGTATTACAACACATCTCTAGTGGTCTAAAAAGGTGAACTTTCAGTTCCTTTGCACTCGTCACAACGCATCCCTTGTGCACGTGAAGCATACAACTCCTACACTTTTCCCAAAATTCAGTTTCTCTGATATGCAATTTATGGGTATAAAAGCGAACAAATTTGTAACTGTCTCCATAAATAAATACTGAAATGGCGAGGAGATGACTTTCTGGAAGCACTCAGGTGGCAAATTGTGAGGCATACATGCAACAGGCATGTCCTTCAAAGCTATTGGACGACAACTGGGCTTCATTCACTCGGTCATCAGCCGACTTGTCCGAAACATCAGATGACGGGAGATGTGAGAGATCGTTTCAAGGCCTGGACAACCCCAGGAAGACAACGGCCCGTGATGATCGCAGCCTGGCACGTCTGGTAAGGCGGCGAACCCTTTGCCACAAGTTCGGGTTTGAAGCGCCTGTGGTTACCTACAGACAATTATCCACCAGAACCATCAGAAATCGCCTTAGGGCCCTTTGTATGAGGTTCAGAAGAAGTCATCAAACGTCCTGCTCTGTCTGATCTCCTTAATAGACGACGTCTGGGTGGTGTATGGCCCGTCGGCAGTGGAACCTGAGGACATGGAGGAGGGTCCACTGGTCAGATGAAACGAGTTCCTTCTCCATGTTATAGATGGTCGAATGGGGTGTGGGGGCATGGCATAAAACACTGCTTACGTGCCCAGGAATATCCACCCTACTGTTGCCTCATGGTGGAGGATCGGTTATGATCTGGGTTTGTCTTTAACACTACTGTAAACTTCAAATGGTGACTGTCCGAGGACATCTTAATGGTCAGCAGTACATCGGGATATTCTCCATCCAGTTGTCGTGCCTCACTCCTGACAACCATCCGTTGGCTACTCTCACCCGATATTCATGGACGACAGCCAGGCAGCATCGTTCACGTGCTGTGACCGCGACATCTCTAGAATGAGGCTATCATGGCATTGGTCTTGGCCAGCAATGAGCCTCGATTTGAATCCTTTAGGAGCACATCTGGGGTTTCTTGGACCCGTGTGAGGTTGAGAACCCCTCTCCAGAATCTTGCACAGCTGGAAGCTGCTTTGCATGAAGAATGGCGTCAATTGCCACTTGATCGTATCAGAAGGTTTACCAGTAGCATGAGGAGAAGGATTCCAAGCTGTCATCCAAGCACGTGGGGATACACCCGATACTGATGCCAGACGCATCAGATGTAAGCATGTGACATTCCTTGTGCATCATTTCTTGTAATAGTCAGCCATTGACAATGCTACGACCATACTTGTTCAGTGACTATTTTCTATCAAAAATCAATAGTGACCAAATCACATTGAGTTCAGCTATTAAAACAACGCTGCAATTGGAATCATTGTCTTGTTTTCATTTGCCAATAGATCGTATGTTTCACAATAGCTAAAGGTTCCACTATCTTTGCAATAGTGAGAAAGATTACAGCAAGTTTTGTTTCTCATCATCCAGAAAATAGGGGTGCTTAATGAAGTTCCAGGTGTATGAATTAACTAGACATACATTAGAGATGTATGTATACCTATTATATACTTCCACACTTCGATTATTGTCGTCACATATGGGACAACTGTACGAAAGAACAAAGTCCATGATTCTAGAAAATGTACAATTAGACGCTCTAAGAACGATTTGTGGAGCCGTGAGAGGAACTAGTCATGTAAAAAATTAACAAAGGAGACCAATTTCCTACCATTAGTCAAAGTGTGAAATGAAAAAACTTACTTTATTCTACAAAATGAATAATAACCTTACTTCAAACTACTTATCTGATTTAATTCCAGAACATGTTTCAGTTTTTAAGTACTTGCTACAATTTGAGAAATTCTGATAGTATTAGCACAATTCATTGCCATACAGACTCGTATGCACGCTCTTTTTAACAGACACCATACGTTTATGGAACAATTTACCAACCGAAATAATTAAAACTCAATCAGTAAATTCGTTCAAGAAACACGTTACAGGCCAAACAAGGAAATAGTCTCTTTGATAAAAACTTTGGATCTAGATTTTTGTCAAATAATCCATGCTCGTCACAGGTTGGGTTGTAGTGACTTGAACGCTCATTGTTTTGATAGACGTATTTCAAGTAATCCGAATTTGTGCATGTGGGATTTATGTTACTCGCGACCTAGCACCTCGCGGTAGACTGGTATACAGAAACGTAGCTTTAGGCAAACCAAACTTCCACACAAAAGGACGTTTCCACAATGAAACTAATATACTAAGAGTCAAAGATGAACAAACACAGGTTGGGTGAGAATGACATTATATTGTAAACTTCAATCATAGAAAATACCAGACACAATGGTCGCTGCCAGACAATTACAAATTGTGGAACGGGGTGGATCAAACACACAAAAACATATTATGGGCTAGGGAAGCACGGACCGGGGATAAGTCAAGGAACTAGCTATAATTCTTCATATGGCTTAAAAGGAAGGAATAAACTTAGACATACTGTCTTGAAGTCTAGTCAATATAAATCCTTACAGTTGGCTTATTCAAAGCAACCCCATAGAGTATATGAAGAAGGTGTACCATAACTACCCATGTCCGGCTTCCCGAGGTCCTCCCCAACGTTCCTTAAGCGCGCAGTGGCGATGTTCGAAGCCCTGATGGGCTTTACCATGGTCTAGATAAGGGAATGGGCGGACGTCGGAGGAAACAATTAACAGGACAATCCCTCTCAGACCCGCCAGTACCCAGGAATTGTGCTTTTTCAATTCTGAAAACATAATGACATTACTTACTAAAGTGATTGTAAAGTTATAAATCCATACGCGGATAGCAAGCTGGAGAAACTTCCTATCAGCCTGCCTGGGTATTATAATCATTATATGAACTTAATATGAGAGATATAGGGATTTTTAACTGATGAAATTGAGCTACAGGGAGTAGGTTGGTATACTTTGTAGTGAAGTCATTTTTACAAGATTATAGATATAACAAAACAGATTACTCACTAAGAAAGGTTAGAACATGATCTTTCAGATGATACCTAATGTTATTGCTGAAAGTTGTGCAGACATGAATAATTAAGGAAAAGGGCGCGTACATAAAACACCAACACTAGTTACTCTCACTGGAGTAGATATTCCCACAGGAATGGCATGTTACCGTTACAGTTTCCATGGGAAGATTTTCTCCATTACTTCTTTTCTTGCCCTTGATCAGATGAATATTTTCACACTAATGCGTTTGACTTAAATTAAATTCTCCATGGGAATCAAACTTCAAGCTACATCATAAATCAACTTATTCTTGACTCTGTTCAGTAGTATATACAATAGTGGTACGAGATCAATTCCAAGAAAATCCTCGGTAAAGCTTTATTTATGAAATAAAGCTTTTGTCTGGACCTTGAATCGCTACTTTGGGGGTAACATTGTGCCGTGGGGTATGATCAATAATTCCTCTCTGACGAAACCTCTCGGTAGCCCATCTTTCAAATAGTACAAGTTCGGTTCGTCGTCTTTGATGTCCACTTTATTTATGTTGTAAGTTTTGATCGACCATGTCGGATCGGTGGCTCGTTTCTGAGTGTCCCCTTCGTGTTCCCCCGGCTGATAGAGGTATCTTACGAGAACCCGGTCGGGTATCTGTTTCTCCTTCTCACGCGATGGTGCAGACGGTTCGGCCGTCACTGATTTGAGTTTGATAGCATCGGCAGGTTTCTTGCTGGTGACTGAGTGGTTTTGTGGTTGATAGCCGACACCACTTGAGGTAGCCGTGCTACCCATTCCGTCGATCATCTCCCCGGGTTGGCCATCTCTCTCGCATACTGTTGCCCGAATAAGCGCTCGGCCAAAGTCCTATTGAATCTCTCGACGATGGCTTGGCTGCGATGAGACCCGGCCGCGCCATGCCTGACTTGGATGCCGTGCTTGGCTAGCAGTTGTGACACGCTACCCATGAACTCCCTTCCGGGATCGACTTGCAGTTCGGTGGGCCATGTCAGCAGGCTGCGCTTGTATATGTGTTCGAATCCGCGGGCTACCTGGGCCGAGTCTTTCGCGTTTAAGGGTTCGGCTTCTTTGTAGCGGCTGGCCACGTCCACGACGGTCAGGGCATACTTGTACCTCTTGTTGTGGGGTAGGAACAGTAGGTCTTCCTGGTGGACGCTATTGGGGTACGGCAATGCCGAACTTTCTTCTAGGCACGTAGCGTGGTGCCCATAGGTAGATCTGCCACAGGGCTTATTTTTCCAGCCACGCTTTGGCCTCGTCCGGGGATACTCTCGCCATTTTGGCAAGCTTATGTATGGTAACCACGCAGGCTGTAGTAAATAGCCTCAAACTTTCTCTGGTTCCATAACATTGTATACATATGGCTATGTCTTTTTTGTTCAATTGTCTCATGCCCGTATGCGTACGTTTTGATTCCATTGGCGGCTATCCAACGCTTCGTGTCCATCGGCGACAGGGACGCCTTGTTTATCATCAGTCCGTATATCCTGTGTCCTTCTCTTCTCAGCGTGTTCATCTGATGCTTGAAGGTGCGGGTCATGAACAGGGCCTCCCTGAACCTCGCGTGTTTGATGTGTTGTTTCACCACGTACTTCTTGACACCCTTCGCTTTCCGGATCTCGCTATTGTCGGCTTTCAGGATGGAGTACATCTTGGGTCTCAAGCCTATGTACTCCGCTATGGGCGTGCCAGCACACTCGTCCTTCATCTTACCGAGGACCTTTTTGTTAACCGTGCTGTGCATGGTATGGCCCTTGGGGTAGTCTCTGGTGTTGTACAGGTGTATGTGCTTCTTCATGTCCTCGTACACGTCTTCGGTTCGAATTTCCATCAGCAGGGAGTCCGTGTCCGTGTACAGCACTTCGCACCTGTCGCCGTACGGCTTCTTGAGCTCGTTGTAGTAGAAGTCGTACATCAGGTGCTTGGAGAGATCGAGGATGCTCATCCCAACGTAGACGGGCCTGTTGAACTTGATGTGGCTCTTCCTCATGTGCAGGGCCACCAGATCGTTGGTGAATATCTTGCTCCGGTTGAATGCCGGGCTGGCTATCAGTCTTCTGAGCTTGTCTTTCTCTTTCAACCGGACCAGCTTCACTGTCACGCGTTTCCTCAGGTTCTTCATCATCTTACCGAACACCGAGTTGTTCATGAGCTTGTAGAGGTTTTTCTCGAAGTCACTGGTGGCCAGCTTTCGCAGGTGCGTGTTCATTCTGATGTACGGCTCCATCCAGGGGCTTTGGTTGAACTTGAACACCCTATGAATGTTAGTCAACCTCATACCCAGCGACAGGTACAGCTGCAGGTTGCGATAGTGAATGATGTACTTGGTCTTGTTCATCAAGTGTTTCAACGTTGGCTAGCTTATTCTTCCCCACCCTCCATTGGTAGTCGGACATCCAGTCCAGGTTCACCATCAAATGTTCTGGGGCCAGGGGGTAGCCGTTGTGTGACTTGTGTAATGCTGCTGGATACTCCAAGTCAACTTCGAGTATGTAACCTGCCCCCGAATCCAGTGGTATGCTCATGACATCTATCTCAGGCACCCACTCGAACCCCCCCGGTGGGTAGATACTGGCTCATGGCCCAACCGTACAGGTTGTTGGCGTCGAGATAGAGGAGATGATTGGTGGGTTTGCTAGAGTCGTAGCCCTTCACGTACTTATTGTTGGCTCTTGTGTACCGTTTGGCATCCATGGAGATCCCACCTCTAAATCCTTTCTCGATGAACAGGTGCATGCTGTAATCGGTGAGGAGTTCCAGCTGAACTCCGGTCTTTTTCAGCAAGGCATCCCAAGAGAGACCAGGGCTGGTGTAGTACCACGCGGGTCGAGGTGATACTGCTTGAAACACGTCTTTCTGAACGTCTCGAACACGTCAGCCAGCAGGAGTACGTCCGTTCTCAAGTACAGGTCGTGGTAATGACCCAAGTTCCTGCAGCACAGTTTCTCCCAAACATTCTGGGCATGGTCGTAGTCGCCCTGGGTGATGGCCGAGTCGGTCACGTTGTTGTAAAATTCACTGATGGGGCATAGTTGGGTCTCGGCGAACTTGGCCCAGCTGTTCATGCACTTGGAGGGGTAAACACCCTTCCTCATCAGCAGGGGCCGAGTCTCGGCGTCGGTGTATCGATTGGTGATTGGGAAGGTATCGTTGGCCTTGACCAAACTATTGAGAGATGACAGTAGGAACTGAACTGAGTCTATGAACCTCAGGCCGTTCAGGGAGAAGGAGATGTATCTCTCCATGTTGTTGGGGATGCACGTCAGGTTGCCGTCAACCCTCGAGATGGCGTGCATGATCAAGTGAGAGTCGTACCCTCTCAAGTTGTGGAAGACCTCGGGGATGTTTATTGTTTTGGGGTTGATTCTGAGCTTGAGGTTGCACGGGCTGTGAGCAGCGCCTCTGTACTCCCCGGTGATGTGACAGTGATCTCTCACCGAATCGCCGTTCAGCGGGCCAGCGCACACATAGCAGTGAGTGCTGTTGTGAGCTCGCCGGTCGGCTTGGGTCATACGCATGGGAACGACAGTGTACAACCTCTTCCTGATGGTTTTCTCTTCATGCTGCAAGCACTTTAGAAACTTTTCAGCCGCGTCGGGACCCCTGTACACTATGGGAGCTTTCGTTTCCCCATCACATCGGACAACCAAGTATCCGAACCCACAGGCCTCATGCTCCTGCGTTTTGTGCGTGTTGGGGACCGGCCTGATGTCAACGGGTTTGACGAGGGCTTCAAAGTCGGCGTAGATGATGTAAGGTACGGACATCTGGTTCTTGTGGTTGTCGAATTTTAGGACATTGTCGCCTTCCTTGGGCATGTCGATTCGTATGGCCGTCTGCCCACGCCTAGGCAATCCTCCCTGTGTGATTCCGTCAGGTCGGCTGGTGTGAAGCTGTGCAGGCACCGTTCACAAAAGTGTTTTTTCCCGTCTTATTTCGATTGGTCGTGCAACAGCCTGCTGAAGTGTTTTATCCACACGTAGTGGTACTTACCACCTCGCTGGACCATGAATATATTGATCACGCGTCGACCCTCCATTGGGCTGATCCTGTGCATGATCGTTTTGTTGCCTTCATGCCCAAAGACGTTGATGGCTATGGGGTTCTGCTTCTCGATTCTGGTGACCTGGGATATGGTGGTTGGTTCGTCTATACCGTCCCAGTTGAGTCCGTCATCTTGGGGATAGCTCGTAGGTCTGTCCGAATTAACGTCGGCCGGGAACAAGGCTGACCTGATCGCTAACCTCATGCAATCTTCTCCTCTGTTCTTGACGTTGACCATGGCTTTTTTTTTTTGTAGTAGGGGGGCAAGTCTAGGTACGATCCACCTTTGAATGGTACGTAGTTAGCTATGTCTAGATAGACCTTATCGATTTTATCCACGGCCCGACCGGAACCCCTTTGCGTGTAGCGTTCCAGGTATTCCCGTATTTGCTGAAGCGAGGTGTCGATGGACTCGTCTACCATCTCGGGTTGAGTCACGACTTCTTGTTTACCCCGGAAGTAAGGCTGAAGGTACTCAATGGCACCGTCCGTCTGCTGTTTATCAAGCGACATCTTTGCCGTTATTTGAATCTTGAGACTTCCCAGGTCGTTCAGTTCCTCATTGACTTTGCCAGCGATCAGAGGCTTGACGTCGCCGATGTCTATTTTCTTGTCTACATGCATGCGCCAGCCTCTCAGGTAGTTACCTACAGCGTTCAGTGTGCACGAACTGTAGATCGACGACTCTTTGCTGATGCAACAGTTCGACCAGCTTGGGTTTCCTCATACGGGAATAACCCTCTCTCGCTTGGAGTTTGAATTGTTTCACCATGGGAGGTCGTTGTATGGGGGCGTGCAACAGTTCGACTAGCTCGGGCTTCCTCATACGGGAATAACCCCCCAGCCCCAGCTCTCTGGCTTGGAGTTTGAGTTGTTTCACCATTGGAGGGGGTTGTATGTCTAGTAAGCCAAACAGCTGGGGTTTCCTCAATCGAGAGTACCCCACTACACCTAGTTCTCTCGCAATATGCTTGAGCTTTCGGACAGTAGGCATTGTTATACCAAGGTGTATACAATCTCTAATTGGGTCACCAGCAAGGGAGGTAACTCCTCCAACCTTAACTAAAAAATTAAGGAGGCGCAATAAAATCCTTAGTGGAACTTTGCCGTGAGCAGGTGGAGGGTTGGTGCCAGTAGGTCTACTTCAGCGTCGTAATCAGCTATGCTTAGGTAAACTGTTCTGCACTCAACCCGCTCGGGGAAGCGGTCCAGGTATTCTTGTATACCTCCTAATGAGGTGTTGAGGTACTTGTCTAGCACAGGTTGAGTCGCGATCTTTCGCCCACCTGTGATGGGCAAAGTGTACCTGACGCCCCCCTCCCCCCATGCCATTTCCTATGTGAACCGAAATTGGAAGCGCCCCCTCTCCGAGTATACAGGTAATCAGAGCATTGATGGCGGCGATGCGTATGCTCTCGGCTTTCCAGCTTCTCAGGGTTATGGTACGCACGAACGCAGGCATTATTATACCTAGGTGTACACAGTCTCTAATTAGGTCACCGGGAGGTAACTCCTTACACTACCATCCTGAGGAGGCGCCTACGTTCGTTTATGTAGTCCTTGTTCTTCTCGTAGATAAGCTGGTGCCAGACTACGTTTGCCCCGTGGGCTTTACATAGGCAGTAGTGGAGCACGTTGCACGTGTAGTTCATGAAACAGCTCCTGTGGAAACAGTAGTAGCCCTCAGTCCTGCATCTCCTACCGCAGGTCTCGGTCTTCCCCATAAGCGCGTACTGGCATGGATACGGGGCAGGTCTCATCGTATACTCATATGGGTACCTAGATTAATTGCTTTGCGATTAACGCAGTCGCTGCTAGGCCTATCACGACGAAGGCCAATTCTCGGTCCTTTTGCCCCGGGCTTGGTGCGTAGTACTCGGAGAGTGTGGGTTCCTCAAGTAGTTCGAGCTGTTTGCCGGTCGTCGACGTCCTTGAACATTCGAACGGCATGGTTCTCATGCTCGAGTCGTTCGTTAATGTAATCGAGCCTCTGCATACGTTTCTTCGCGTACTCGGCTTGCGCAGCTTGTCGTTTCTCGATGGCTATGTCGTGCCGTTTCCGTTCTGCTTCTACCTCGGCTGCGTTCGACTCCCGTAGTTTCGAGAACAGGTAATTGCTCCCGGAAAATGCCAGGGCATTGACCAAAGTCCCCCCGACCATAATAGCAATCGTAGCCATCCTCTATATGCCTTTATTTACTTCAAAATATTCCCCGGTATGATCCCTTACTTCACGAGGATGTCCTTGGTGGCCATCGCCATACCCAGGTTCATGATGAGCATGCCCATATCCAGCAGGTCGAAGTCGAGCTTGATAGTCGGTTGTTTGAGGACCATCTTGGTCAACCGAGCGTATCCTATGGCTAGGCGGGTGACTACGGTGGCGTGGTATGCTTCGTTAACAAACGTTTTCCCCTCAAACATGATGTATATGATATAGAAACATATATCTAATTACAAAATAATAGGGGGGTTTACCTCTACTCGTGTCTGTGGGCGTGGGGTTGGCTTTGGGGATTTACAATGTAGCATGAATAATGAGAGAGCCGCAGCAGTTGCGCCTACAACCCACAGAGTATAGTTACTGTGATGCTTAGCCAAACCACCTTTTCTACCGGCGGCGACTCTCTTAGGGTTCTTCTGCTTAGTGACTTGTGCCGGGGCCTCCTGGGTCAGGGTTTCCTCCTCTGTCAGAGTCACTGGCTGGGCAGCATCCATCTTGTATACTATTACTATTATTATTCCCCTCTTTAAATTGACAATGCTTTGCCGTGATGATCGCCGCCGTCACCGGGGCTAAGAACATACCGTATTTGTGGTACAGCAGGCAGCTGACGGCACTCAAAGCGTGTTCGATAAAGGGGTCCTTCTCGAGGTCCGCCTACAGGTAAAGCCGGCGTTCCAGGGGAATGGGGAGGAGGTACGATTCCATCCCGGTGTAGATCTGCGTCATGGTCGACCTTATAGTCTTCGTCATCTCGGCCCTGAGCCGGGACTCGTATCTCGCGTACAGCTTATCGACCTCATCGGCGGGTAGTTTCTGGATTTTATCTGGAGCGTAGTCCCCAAAGTACTGTTTGGCTTTGCCGCCAACCGCCAGCGCCACGAGCTTCTCCCACTTGTCATCATCAGGTCGCTTATCACCCTCCACCAACAGTTGTTCGAGCAGTTCATTGCATTCCATCTTATAATGTAACAAGCGATTCTTAACTCTAATGATATAATAACCGATGCACGCGAAACACAGTGAGATGAAGGTTAGGTTGCACACGATGAGCACTTCTCAAGCCATATAGAACTGAAACTTTTAATTGCTAAGCATTGCTTAGCATTCCCATTCTAGTTTGCTCATCACGTCGTTTTCTCTCAAACATTCCTCAAACAAATCCCTGTCCTTGCAGTGGAATAAGGCTGCCCATCGCGTCTGTTCCCAGAGGTCTTCCAACACCGAGTTGAACTTCTGCATCAGCACCCAGACACTGTGCTGAGTGTGCCGTCCGTAGAAGGCTAGGTACCATAGCATGTCTCTCTTTTTTGTTATCTCCTTGTTAGCACTGCAGTCGTCCAGGATAAACAGCGTCGACTCCCCCTTGAATTTGTTGTGATAAGCCTTCAGCCAGTCCTGCAGGCGTGTCCCCGGGTCGACTCTGTGCACGTCCGGGTCCGTCATCACCCAAGGTCTTTCCGTGTACGTCCTGTTCATATGCAGAGTAGGGCACATGAAAACGATGTTGTCGAACACATCCCGGTAGTACCCCTTCAGCATATCCAGCACGAAAACGGTCTTCCCACAACCAGTCTGCCCGCACACTATGGCGCAGTGCGGGTCGCGGGGTAGATCAATAGATGGTTTGCACGAATCTCCCATTGTCTATATTAAGCTGCGCATCCATAATCACGTACAGATATAATTTCAACTTGCCCCCGGGTTGAGCCTTCTTGGTAATCTGGACGGTTATCCCCTCGCTGCCGTTGTCGATGCAGCATCCGCTGCCATGCAACCGATCGTCGTCCGTGGATCGCATGTCCAACCATAGCGTGTACTTGGTGGTCAAGTATTCACCGATCTGCACAGAGGATAGATCCAGGTCCTTGATGACGTGTTGGTGTCGGGTCGGTATCTTCATTATCTCGTTCCACTGATGGTGTGCCCTCATACCATGGCTGAACAGCTGGTTGGGCACGCCCTCGATGGTCACTTCCACCTTCATGATCTCGGGGTTGAAAAACTTCTCGCTGTCCCTTCGGAACAGCTTGTAATCCTCCACAGGAACGATCAGGATGCCTTTCATCGATTGCGCCGGCACATTCAGGTTGATATTCCACACTGTGTCGCTCTTATCCTGTACTACCGTTCGATGCTGCAGTATGCGGTCGTATAGGATGGCCACCTTCCCCAAGTACTGGTTTCAAACCTGCCTGGCCAGCTCCGGGCTAGTGACCATGTCGAACTCCAGAGAGATGTTGTTGATGGTGTAACTGGCCTCATCGCCGTTCGGCGTACGCACGACTTTGCTGTAGTCGTTGAACGTGAGTTCGTATTCAAGCCTATCACCCAGTGCGGGCCTGGTAAAACGGCGCGTGCCCAGTGAGCAACTCGAAGTCGAGAGGCATGCAGAACCTGTTCCCGTATGCTTGGGCGATTGCCTTTTCACCCGCCGAGACCTTGTCGAGCTGGTCTTGGGTGAAGCCGTACCTGACGTGCAACCTAGTCGACTTGCTGATGCCTTGGTACACGTCATTGACGCGTCCTCCCTCACTTTTCCAGAGGTCCCCGTAGCAGTAAAACACGTCGCTATCATCGATGCTCAGCACCTCGTTGCCGCTGATCTTGATGCTGGTCTTCTTGACGATGGCCTGACCTACGTTCCGCACGAGCTCGCGTTTGTCGTTGTACGAGGTCAACGTGAGGTTAAACGCCAGTCGAACCGTGCTGGGCACGATGAGGTCGTTCCCTCCGAGGTTGGGGAATCGAACCAGCAGCGTTTGGTTCTGGTCTATATTGCTGGGATTGTTGGTGATGGTCACCGACTGGCTCACGGCTCTGGCTCCTAGAGGCTCCCTTGATCTCCTGAAAGGGTCTAGCTTCCTACCATATGGTATTGTTATATACATGAAACATATAAGTTTGATATAATTCAATATGGCTGAAGGTGGTGGTTACGAAGACATCCCGATGGATGACGTGTGGAATAATAGTGCCCCCTGGTTAGAGGAGCAGGAAATCTCATTCACGCAAGTCAACGAACTCGTGAAGCAGGCCATCGCCGAATACTACAACGAGTTGAAGCATAAACACAACGTCGAGCCATTGGGACGAACCTATTCCAAGTTCACCCTCGACAAGAACAGCACGCTGTGATTGAAGGCTCACCCGGAGATCAATCTCGTGAGCAAACGCACGAGAGACCTGCTTGCCTTATCGACACTCATCAGTCGCCATGGGCGGCAACGGATCCGCGATGCACTAAACCTCACAGATTATCGACCTAAGCTTCCCCCGAAGGTCGTCCAAGATCTGCAAGCTACCAGGGCCGAACTCAACGATGAGCCCCAACGTGCCATCGAACAACTGTTGGCCACGTACCATAACAAACCCTTACCTGGGTTTGAGTTTACCGTTCGGGGGAACTGCGGGGGCTGGACAAGGCCATTCAAACCATTCGTGGGTCACTCGTGGACAACACGGCCAAACTGGACGCGATAGATGCCCACATCGCCCGTGAAAAGACCAAACTCAGTCAGGTAGATGACGAGTCTCTGAAAGCCATCATCGAGGAATGATTGCTCAACCTGGAAGAGGAAAGGTCGACCCGGCTGGAAGCGGCGTCCTCCTTCTGAGAACAGCTTCGGTCCCAGATCAGCCGCGTGCGGGAAACCATCGATCGAGTCCTCTACCAGGACACCACGCTAGCCGACAGGATCCGTATCCTCTTCCGAGAGCAAGGGATCACCATCGCCAGCACTCTGACGGCATTGGGCTTCATCATATCGACACTGGTTGTCACCCCCTATATATTCGATACATCAGGAGCGGGCCCTCAACACTCGGCTCGACCTAGTCCGCGTCGGTGATGATAGATGGTCGGTATACCCATCGTTCGGCGGCAAACTGTTTGACCTAGAAGATGTTGAGAGCACGACCATGGCTCGAAACAAGCAGTATACCCTCGGCTTCACCAACGACGACAACCGGGTGTTTTTTACCCTTTCGAGTCGACTGGTTTCTCAACATTAGGCTCGGCTCCCCCTACATGTTCACGGAGATCAAAGACAACTACCTAAACAAAGTCGTGAACAACGGAACCCTGCTCGTGGCTTACGTCCCGACGCAGAGGCGTAGCGTAGTCATCAGCCCACTCTCCAGTATGGCAGCACACATGCTGTCGAGCAAGCCCGGGACGCAAAACGTGGGGTTGCAGGTGGTGTCTGAATTCGAAAGCGTGGTCAACATCCTGGACAGTCTACCGGCGAACTCCACGCTGGTCATCCAAGTCTACCTAGGTGAACCATCGCAGTGCGAAGTGGAAGTCGTGAAGGGGATCAGACTCCAGTGAGGGAAACAACACCAGTATCACGTTTGCACTGTTTACGTGCGTGTGGGGGGTCGACTCCCACACCAGTCTGCAGGGTGTCACCGTGACCGTGGAAAACACGATATCACTCACCAAGATATTCCTACCCGACAACATACACCTCATTGGGTTGAAGTGCACGCCTGAGAAGTTATCAGAAAAACAGTTTGAAACTATCTTGTAATAATAATATAGCAATGACCAGTCATTGGCCCAACATCGCACTTGGGGACCTAGGAGACACAGAGGGATTGGATAGGTACGGCGAGGAAGACGCCTTGTACGTCCTACACTTGAAAGACAACGTGTATGGGCGGGTGTCCCTGGCAGACTTTAAAGAACCCGAATGGTTGATCAACATGACCCTCACCGCCCCTTACGTCTCTTTGACCCAGGATGGTCATATCGTCGAAATTAAGAACAACGTTATCTTGCTTGGGCGTTTCACCATGAATTATGATATAGGAGTTTCCCAAACACCACATCGCCCGGGCAACATGTTAGATCCAACCAGGGATACACGTTTATCATTCAACTTAGACGCTGGCCTACCATATTCTAGGGTTATATCCCCAGGCTCCACGCTCATCATAGAAGTCTTTTTCAAAGGCGGCATTGATGTATTTGGATTGGGGCGTCCACCCTGGCTCCTTTTACCTGGGGTGACAATAAATGCGCTATACAACTTTACATTTTGGCCCCACCATTGTCGTATGGTCATACTACTGAGCTCGGACCCCTCACTGGGGTTGCTGTCCCCTTAATAAGCCACGAGATGGTTAGTATAGAACAAAGGTTACCTTTTGACACTTCCCTAATTAACCTACCCAAGAGGCTAGGCCTTGCAAGCCTCAAGTACATTGATCGACTATTAAATGAAGCCCAATTAAAAAATATCTTGTAGTATATATTATACGCACAGGTTGGGCCTGTACCCAGTCATAGAGGAAGTAGCGAAGACACTGGAAACCGTAGACGGGTTCCGCTTGAGGCAGTTATGTGACGTAAAACGCCAACTAAAACAAGACCGCGACACACGGGCAGCATTATGTAAGAAGTAGCATAGAGCTTTCAATGTCATGGACGGGGCCGATACTGCCCTTATGACAACCAGCATGGGACTAGGGGCGGTAGGTGTCGGATTGTAAACCACCATCATGGCCGCACCCATACTGCTACGCATCGAGATAACAGCTGGGGTGTCAGGGTTGGTGGGGTTGGTGTTTAAGTTTGTATCCCGCAGACTGCAACGTAGAGCTTTGAAACACGACGAGATCAGGGTTCTAGCTGAAGCAAACCTGAACACGGTAAATGACCATATCTCCACGACACTCACAGACAACAAGATCTCGGAGGAGGAGTTTCGTTTGGTCCTCTCTGAACTCACTAAGTACGAGATGAAACAAGCGATTGGAACCAAGTCTCGTAAGACTGCCGTCAGCGAAGCCGAGAAAAAAAGTACATAGAACAAGGGGTACAACAAGCCCGGCAAGCCTTCATCACGAAGACCAAAGAGCTCATAGGCAATTCACATTAAACTGTTTCGTCGAGGTCAACATTGCCACGTGGCCAGGAAGTGTTGGTTCGCGGTCATAGTGACCAGGAAGTTAACTGGGGATTCAAACAGTGGTATACACACTAGCGGAGAGAGATAAGGGCCTGACAAAAGCTTTATTTCATAAATAAAGCTTTACAGAGTCTTTTTCTTGGAATTGATCTCGTTCTGCTATTGTATATACTACTCTGTTCACAAATACATACTACTTTCAAATAGATTCAAATTATTCTAAACTGTAAATAGCGAATCATTTCATCTAATTTTGTAGACTTTTCCCTGTTATTATGCATTTCATGCCTTTGTGGAAATAATTGCCCCTGAACTTTGTTTGAAAAATAATTATTGATTGTATTGTATTATATTTGATGTAGCGATCCTCACATAAGCTGTTGGCTTGTTGTGCCAATCCATATTCATGTCATGTTAATATTTCATGAATGAAATATGGTTATATCAGAATGTTTGGAGCTTAACTTCAACCACAGTATAACATCTTCAGATTTGTCTAAGACAGATACTATAAAAGTGTTTAAAATCTCATTTCGAATAAAAAAATCCAACCATACAGCCTACTTTGTTGTCTCTGTTCCCTGAGCCAGTTTGGTCTGAGTTAACATCATCTACTACAGCCCGGGTACAACATGCTTCACATAGTCACTCACCTCGTCACACTCCATCTCTTGCAGTGAACTTCGGCTTTTATTTGCTGATCTAAGCTTATTATTCAGTGTTGAAAGTATTCTACTTATCAGATACGATCGTGTAATATATTTGTGTTCAATAGTGTGGTATACAATTGCGATATTTACCAACACGTGACGGAGACAGATTATCACGCTTCTTTTCATAAAGGGCGGTATCGTATGTCATGGCTCGTTAGACACACACAACTGTAACTCTCTAACTTATGATTACTTAGTGAATAGTTGTATTTGATGTATAATCTATATATTTATATATATTTAAAAATATTACATTTCTGCAATAGTCAATATCGATGATGTCAGATCCTCCATTTCATGTTGTATTTTATGTTGCATGGGAGCGGTGTTAACATCAGCAGTAATGCTTGTTCACCAATCCCAATTCACTTTCATGAATAAAAATATGTTTAGACAGCTATCAACTTTACGTTAACACATTGCATGTTTATAAAGAATGTTCAAATCAAAAGTTGCTTATTTAAGAGCTATAAACTTTTATGCATTTATTGTGTTTTATGTATTTTTTTATTATTTATCATGTAGATAATAGAAATTACTGTCCGAATGAATGCACAAATTATAATGACATTATTCAGCGTGGTTCTTGTTCAGTTATTTTCCGGTGAACATTTTAGTATTAACCGTACCGTTGAAAACACATTGACTGCCCATTGTCTAGAATTTGTCGACCTTAACGACACCCCTGCAAATCGACCAGTTTGGTTTTACACCCATCAACATGAAGTGTAATTGTTACGCAAATGTAGAAACTACGCATAATATTAAATTGCAATGAGGATATTGGTATGTTCTCATTTCTCCTCCATGCCAATTCGCCTACAGCCTTAGAACAACATGTCAAGGTCTGTTGACTGTTGATTACGCAATATTACATGTTCTTGTTTCCTGTCATTATGTACACGTGAAAGGCTAATTATCGGTTGTTCACCAAATATTCCTTGTCTCAATATATATGTAAGATTTACCTGTAGAAATTGATGGAAGAATGTAGCAAAAGGAGGTAATACATGTCCAAACGACCAGAGACTTCGCCATAACGTTGGTTGCTCAACTCGCCAAGTTATCTTGAAAGATACAGAGCACGGTCTGCATTATAACTTACTTCCTGGTTATATCCGGCTAAATGTAGGTCAAGTACTACAGGTGACTAACAACGCGATATGCATTCACCCAACACGTTTTCAAGAGTGGTGCGATAGATAGTTCGCACAATGAGGATTTGTTCAGCCCTTAGCGACTTGTTAAAGTGTAATGCTCACTTAAGGTAAACAACTCAAGCAATCCCTTGTGTAAATGATATGAATCTCCTTGGCTACTAGCTACTAGGAGAGGGCCCTAAACACTGACTGTCTTGTTTCTGTGTTCCTGTTTTCTAAACCTCCAGATTTACCTGTCCCTTCGTGTGGGGCAGAGCAGGTGACCAGCTGGCACATTTTAGTGGGATGATGTATAATTACATATGCATGGCAAAAGTGTCCTTCGATTTCACGTCACCTCAAGCAGTGAGATGTATTACGTAATCGTCTATCATTTATTCACTTTTTACTTAGTTACTTTTACCTCTACCAGTCCAACTAAATTTCAGGCAAAACATATTCTGAATCGGATGGTCAGGCTCGTTGACTTGGTAGACACATGCCATCGTATTCCAACTGCGTAGATCGATGTTCCTGCTGTTGGTCACTGGATTGTCTGGTCCAGACTCGAGCATTTACTGACCGCTGTCATGCAGCTGTAGTGCGGCGTTAAACTGCCGGTACTACTATAAATTACTACTGCTACTCTGTCTGTGGGATAGCCTGGCGTTATAATTATTTAAAGTCCAGCCAAAGACAGAATAGATCACTGCTTGTGTACAATGGGTAGAACGTGTTAATACTTCTGAAGCGACATACATGTATACTCACTCACCAGTTATACTGCGTCTTTCCATGTTAGATATCAGCGACACTGACACACACACTTCCCTGTCATTCTACCAGGTATCCCTTTGCTGTTGTGCGAGCTTGTACATATTCCGAACAGGTCACTTGTCTAAGAGGACACCGCGCGGCACGGTTCCCTATCTACCAGCCTTCCGCGACCTAAATTGGGGAATTTCGAGTTTGTTTTGACTTTTGTGTTGTACACAGGATCACGTGTCTCCACACACTCTATGCTAGTAATAGTCATCGACAAATGCAGTTGAGGCCTTATCTGAAATACATTCGGGTTGTCAACAAGGAAGTAGTGAGGCATTTATGAAGGCTAGATTGATATAGTACAACATTGCCGCCTCAATGATAATTCTCCGCGAAGCAAAGCAAGTTATCCGCGGAGCAGTTGTGAATCTTTCTTTCTACCTCTGTAAAAGGACCACATTGCATGGTAATGTGAAACTACTGCACTTACTAATGAGGAAAATACCGTCACGTACTTTGAGATCTAATGTCACAGGATACCTGGACAGCAGTGGTCACACAGATAGGTCGTATTACATGTAGTTAACATCGACGACAAATACAAACATTCCCATTAAATGTTTCTACAAGGCATGCATGTGCGACAACAGACAACTACCCCAAACCCAAAGCTTTTGAAAAAGTTCTTCTTTGTTGAAGACAGGTACAGGACGTTTGGAAGTCTGTTCTTACATCAGCCAGGTGAAATATGTTTCACTTACACACCGTTGTTACAACTACATACACTGACAAACATCAGTAGTCGTCTTAGTTGTGTCGCGCCCTGTTAAAAAGTGGACAAAACGTTTATTTTTTCCTTGACCGGCAGAGGTTTGAGTACAAGCGAACAACACAAAACCCAAAAATATATAATCTTGTATATGGAATAAATATAATTCATGAGCATATTTCATTAGGTATATACATCCGACGAGTGACCTTTATCGTGATAGGTCAAAATGTCCTGTAAATACTAGTAGGCCATGGACATTTCCTTTTGTCTTTTGAGTACAAATATTACTGCCAGACAAGTTACTGAAAGAAATTCTTGTTTATTGTATAACTGAATATAACCTGCTGTACAAAGTTTGAATGGAAGACTGAATTTGGTTTTACCCCATTTATGATAATATTCAAGCCATATCAAGACATCCAGTCTTCGAGCATAACAAAACTAACGACCAGACTACTTCATCACATTTACAGGAAAGGACACAGGGCATCAGTTGCAAAATCATTCATTATGCTATTTGGCAACCAATCCTTATCTCTCAACTTTTAACTATACGGGTAAACTATACGGGGTCGTGGTTTGCGAGCTGTCATAGGCGCTAGGCTAGTGATCCAGCGAGCTTGGAGGTGCCGGGATTGAGCCCACCTGTGACCAGGCGTAAAATACCTTGGAGTCAACCATGCGTGCAGACTCGTTCAGTGTCACAACTCCTAGTGTACAGTACACAACCCTGTGCACTTAAAAGAACCCACGAATCCTTGGTTTATGACCAGATGGTGGCCACATGAATACGTGCAAACACCTAGTTGCGGGTACAGCAACGTGCAGTAAACTTGGACGAAGTACTGTGACTGTGTGTCCCAGTCCACCCAGCTGTGAATGGGTACCATTAACTCAGTGTGCCTAGTGACAGCAAGAGTTGTATGGTTCCCCAGGGAGTTGAGATTGATAATATGATGTGCCGCTGAATTGCCATCCGATTGATCGAGGGAAAAACAAAGAAGCGCTTTGAGCATGCATGTGGGATGGACTATAGCGCTATATAAATATCCAAATATAATAATCATAAACACATGCTGGTTATTTCTCATTAAGAAAACGCGACCTGATATACCGAGTCTTGATATACTTGACATGTTTAATCCGTTTCATCATGATGTTGCAAGAAGATCATCCACAATGACATACATGTACTACAATGCCTTACAAGTTCTCCATCGGAATGTTACGATTGCATATAGACTGAAAGTGTACTACTAGGTATTTGAGATGCAATACTTACCAATTGTATGTATGCAGCTTCGGTTTGTTTGGTTGGCTGGTTTGTTGTTTAACGCCGCTTTCAGCAATATTCCAGCTCTATGGCGTGTAAATAAAGGAGTCTGGACTAGACAGCACAAACATCGCTCTACGCAACTGGGATACGATGACGTGTGTGAACCACGTCAGCGAGTCTGACCACCCGATCCCGTTGTTCGCCTCTTACATCGAGTATGTCTTGCTGAAGATCAATTCTAATCCGCATCTTCACGGGTCTATGCAGCCTGTATTTTCTGTATCTGATTGGAGCACTTAAATATTATTTGCTGACTTTGTGATACCAAATACTGAACACTTGTTAAGAATAAAAAAGAGGACAAGAAATATGTGTACGTGTACCTTTAATGAAGGTATTTTGACACTAGCGCTTTACAAATGTATATGTATATATATGTATGTATGTATGTATGTATGTATGTATGTATGTATGTATGTATGTATGTATGTATGTATGTATGTATGTATGTATGGATGGATGGATGGATGGATGGATGGATGGATGGGTGGATGGAGGGATGTATGTATAAAAAGAGTAATAATGGTCATTTATTCTTCTCAAACTTCATCATTTAAAACAAACCTGAACTGAAGAAATATAGTTTATCTAGTTGGGGTAGTACAAGCAAAGGCGTGCGTAACAGTCTCGTGTCAGTGCGTAGGGTAAATATTTGTAGTATATGTACTGAATACTGATGTTCTAAAGTTATAACATTCTTGTGTCTCACATCCTTGTTAGCAACGTTGAAAGAAGTCAGTGGAACGTTTTGGCCGTAGATCGTATAATATTACCTGAATGTGCACAAAACGAACTCATCTTTCCGAGAAGCATCTTTATCGACGAAGGAAGAGAGATAACTCTACATGCAAATTCTGCATTGTACAAGATTAGTATTCACAGGATAGATTATATCCGTCACTGTAGAACTGAGGACTGTATGTTTCATACTATTTACACAGATACGTTATATAACGATATATATCGAACATTCAGGTATGAAAGCTTAGTCGGTTCAAGTAAGCTTTCAGCAGATTCCTGGCTGTTGAAAAATGACGGATGCTTTTGACAGAATCTGACCCTGAAGTTTCACTATCTATTAACTGTTTATGTACAAGAAGTATGGAGCATATCACAAATCTGAACCAAAACTTAACCAAGTTGTTTTCTTTTGTCATGATTAGGCCTCATAGTGAGATTGTCCAATCAGCGAGCAGAACTACTGACCTATCATATAATCAGTAAAAATCTAAGATGGGTCTCACGGACCTCAAAGTAGACCCTGTATCGTCTGTAACAGCCATCTTTAATTTTCCTACACCCACTTCACTCATTTCACATGAAAAGTCTGGTATATATATTTGTTATTTGGTACTGTTTTCTATAAGGAATAATTCCGAGTTAGGAAATTAATTGAAAATAATCAAGTTTAAGATTTCATTAATACGATTAAATTAAACATTTCAACAAGGTTGAAGGAGTTGTAAAATCAAAGACTGGACTCAACCGTAAACTGTACCCAAATCTCTACTTTACTAAGAATGTGTAATCGTAAAATACCCCAAGCATTGTGGGTATCATGTTTCAACTTAAAAAGTAATAATATCTCTAGTTTCCGGCGAAGGTGTAAATATAACAAGCGTTGAACATATGATGTACACTTAGTTATCCGCCTTGCAGCATGTTTTAATTGTTTTTGTTGGTTGTTTTTATCGACGTACACATCAATTTTCCTAACATTCAAACATGAATAAAATCAAAAGTATGAATATTTATGAAAATGTTCTAATTGTTGTGGCCTGTGTACGCTTAAACACGATCCACTCTTATCATGAGCATCTTACCTTTCAAATCAATAAAGAAAACCTATTTCAGTATTCCTCATATAAAGTCCTCTAAAGGAGACGATGTACGTGAATGATGTAAGCTAAATACAGGAGCTGGTGGTGAAGAATTGAAAACGTACTGAAACCACAGAACTCAACATTCAAAATATACTACCAACGATCACTAAAATGGAACCTGGGAAACAGTTGCCACAACGAGTATTACATAATCTGTGTTTTTATGTACTATCTTTAAATATAAATACAAACTAAGTTTGAAAACCCGAAACAAACCGATGAATGAAAGTTGCATAATTCTGTCAAATATTCATTTTAAGCTGTAAACATAGTTGTGTAAACAGTAATAGTGCTGAATTGGTATTTGCAGTGTATAATGTATTTACTCCATGTAAATTCATTAATTATTATCAAAGAGGCATAACTGATAATAGTGGAAATGCCAACATGATAAAATCATTTCAAGGAAGGATTAATCATTCCGTCTGTGAGTGACCAATATCTCAGCATATGTTCATATTACTCGATCGTGCTGGCAAACCAAAAATCATAAATAAACCAGTCTGAAATTGTGATAAATTTCAGTGCAATCTACCGCACCTTAGATGAATAGGCCATCTGTTTCTCGCCTTCCTTATGATACTGTTGAACACTGATACGAAAAAAGCATTTGACTGGAAACATTCTTTGGCACCTCAACTGACGACAGGTATCAAGTACGGAGTGTGCAGTCGTTCAGATACATGTACATGTACAGTACGACAAGAACACGCATACACATTCCAATTTCGGGATATGCTTATTTCATTTGCCCTGCAACAGAATAATCAGGGTTATCCTCTACTCCAGATATAGTATCATACGGCGAGCTAACAGTCTCAGAAGTATTGGTTCCCCTATGACAATGGTCATAGTCGTCTTCATCTGTGTTCTTTTCGGCCGAACTGAGTTGGGCAACTGCCTGGTTTGCAGAGGCAGCAGTGTCGTAGTCATTCTGTTGTGTCTGAGTGTTGGCTTTCTTTTGTGGAAGTGATTGTAACCATAACTATCTTCTCTAATAGTTCCTGGTTGAGCCACCGAGGCTGTTGTATCGTAGTCACTGGTCTGTTGGGCGGGCTTGTCTCCAATGTGATCATACTCGCCTTCAGCTGCAGAGGGTGTTGAATTGTCGTTTGCAGTTAGCTTCCCAGCAGGTTCGATTGTGAAGTAAGTGTTTGTAGTTGGAGGAAGACCCATGTCGTCCGCGGTAGCGTAGTCATAGTCACTGTTGTGTGTCTTCAGGTCCTGGATTTCATGGTAGTTTTCCTGTGAGATCTTACCGGCTAAACTGTAGGTCATGCCAGACTTTGCATCCTTCGGAAGTGATGCAGTCTTCTCCTTCCCTTCGCTTTTCGCTCGTCTGGAAGTTAATGTACAGACACAGGTAACCTTAACACTAATAGAGGTGTATATAGTAGCGTTATGAACATACTTCATTGCAATCTTAATGCAAGTAATCAATATAAATCTCTAAGGGTTATTCATGAACTATTCAGTGATGTTCCAAACCTTTGAAAGCTACCTTGGTAACCCAAGTTGGAGCATGCGTGTTGACAGTTTGTCAGTATCACATGTTGTAAATTCGATAATACAAGTCAACTCTACAGACATACAAAATGGAGTAATTAAATACTTACCTGTGCCGTATGATCCACACTGACACCAATGTGACAACCAGTACAACTGCGACTGTGGCCACAACTCCTCCAGCTATTGCACGAGCGTTACTTTCTGCCTGTCCTGAGATCATATCAATCATTGTTTCAGTACATGTGACGTATTGTTATATACATAGGCGAACAAACAATTAAGTTGTGAATGGATAAATTAAGGGTGGGCGATTAAGGTCACCGATGCAAATTATCAGTTACCCATGCCTGCTGTAAGAGAGCCGTCTAACACTACTGGTTGATACATATATCATAATTGCTTAGATCAAGTTGTAACGTTAATCACTGGATCGCACGGGTTAGACTATTGGTGGCCACATAGCTGAAATATTGGTGAGTACGCGTACGGCGTCAAACAAATTCATATAGATTACCGGGCACCCATGATTATCATAAGAACAGATCGGAACTTATGCCCTGCAAATAAATATATGCTCTTGATTTTAATCACTGGATTGTTTTAGAATGTAACTATTTATTTGTTTGAATTGTATTGTGTAAGTCAACACACACAATAATTAATTGCATTTACGTGTGTGTGAGGACATAAATCATGAATGATTTTACACGTTGTCTTTTGCGTTTACTAGTATTCCATTTCTGCAGCTACAGCTGTCAAAATGTTCCCTCTTAATATCAAATTGGGACCTGAATGTATTGCAAGATGCAGATATATATGAATGCAACTAGTTATATGTTTGACGAAATCATAATGATGTGAATGTATTAATTACTGGCCTTTCGGAACAAAGCCGGCAAGTACGATATTAATCTTTCAGTGACGTTCCTAAAATTAAGACCCGTGAAGATCCGGGGTAGGTCTTCAGCAACCCATTCTTGTCATAAAAGGCGACTGCTTGTCGTAAAAGGCGACTAACGGGATCGGGTGGTCAGGCTCGCTGACTAGGTTGACACACGTCATCGGTTCCCAATTGCGCAGATCGATGCTCATGCTGTTGATCACTGGATTGTCTGGTCCAGACTCGATTATTTACAGACCGCCGCCATATAGCTGGAATATTGCTGAGTGCGGCGTAAAACTCAACTCACTCACTCACTCACTCACTCCTAAAATTAAAATCATCATTGGCAATGAGCTCTGACATCCTAAGTGTGAATTTATCCTTAGTTACTTGACTGGAGATATGCATGGCGTTGTTTTGGGTGATCTTGATCGTCTTCATATAGCTTGAAATTAGCTGAGTGCAGCATTGAACTAAAAAAACCTAACAAACCTGATGATATGCTGTCATTTGTAGTGGAATCATGGCTGTATGTTGTTCTTGTGTTTGTACCTGTTTGATCAAAATACACGTGTTGGACTTATTGAGATTAAAATGGCAATGAAATATCCCAGAAGTGATCGGACAAGGAATATAATTGTGCATTAGTTATAATTTAGTATTTCGTGGCTGTCTACCTGTGGTTGTGAGTGCGCCAGGTTCACTTGTCCCATGCAATGGCAATGTGACTCAAGCATAATATCGTACAGTTTTGTCATCATACAATTAAGCATCAGTAATACATCAATAATATGGAACTAAACGAAAAATACACGCAAGATAAGGTATTATTAATCACTATTTACAATGGTAGTTTACATTTGTTTACGCAAGGACTGGTGATTTCTCATTCTACTATTGAACATACAGGTATATGTACTACATGATATTTACTGAAATTACTTGTACAATGTGTGTACAATAGCATGTCTATTGTCCGTCGTTCTTACCTTTGATCAAAAGCCAAATTGATGAGTGCTTTCGGATATCTTTGAAGTGGATATGTAGAGGGAGTTCAGTTGTTACGTTGAGTCTCTCAAACGGTTTGAACACTGTTGAACATTTCTTCGTTGTGATTTCATTCCCAGGTCGGACAGACAAGCATATTCTTCCATTTCCCTGATTCAGTCTCACATCAAGAGCATATACTGATATCCTTGTGGCAGTGTCATCAGACTTGAAACTGCACACGTTAGTGTCGTTTTGTTTTGAGCAATCGGGCATAAGTTTGTTTCCATGGTTAATCGCGGCTTGAGATAACTCTACAACACCTCTGCTGATGTTCAGGGAATCACCTTCTGGAACATTTATAGTATCAGACATTATATACGAGGCGATAAATCTACCTACCTTAATATAGAAATCCTCAAAACTTCGTTATCATACTAGGAGAAATATCAGGATTGCCGGATGATAATTTCTACCTTTCTGATGAGATAATGATTGCTTTATGTGCACATAGGTGCCGTGCCCACACATGATTATCCCTTAGAACTCCAGTTAAATCATATTTGATACTTTATGCTGGTGTTGGCACATGACATTATTTAATTTAATGAAGATATATACACGTGTTGAACGAAACCGTGGTATTATTATCTCTCGCAGGTAGAGGCAGAAATTCAAATCTATAACAAAGCCTGCAAATGTACCTAAAAAAAAACAGCATGCGACTAATTTGACATCTGGTACAACATAGAAGCGGATTGCATTTATTTTCATTATTCTCAATAATTACTAGGGTTAACTGTGAATGCTTTGCTATAACATGTTTCACAGTTTTAAGTCCCTAGAATAGTGATCTATCTTCAGTTGTTGGCGATCCTCAGTCTTATTTTATATTGTATTTTCCTAATTTGAAATCATATTTAGAGATATACGCTAGTTTTATTTTCTATTACTGTGATATACCAGTTGGTTTTACTGTCCTTCGTCGACAGGTTTTTAAAATTTGTGCATTTGTCATGAATTTATAACTATGGCACCCATGAAAGGCCACCTCCTCGTGGTGGGTGCTGGAGTCACGCTAAGCGCCTTTCAACCCCCGTTGTGGACCCGGGGGGATATTTTTGGTCCACCAACCCGTTTGCCGTGGGTTGCGCCCCTGTGTCGGTGGAGGACGGGAGGCTGGTGGTTGAGGGCACTTGGAGCCTGGAACCGTGTTCCTTTTGCCCAACACACCACTTCGCCCCTTACTTCACCTAGACGGGTGGTAGAACTGGCCAGTTCTATCAATCGGCTGGTCACGTCATGCCCTGTGCATGGAAATGTTTTATTTGGATTAATCATGACATACAAAATTGTTGATTAAAGACTGTGACAACCTTATTATTGCAAATTTACATTTTGCCTAGAGTCCTATGCCAGAAGGCGGTGGCTCATGGGCCAATCTGGTGGTATAGACCTCTGAATTCTGAGTTTCTTAAGAAGAATGTCAAAGCCGAACCAGCTAGACACTTCTTCTTTTTGATTTCTTAGCTATTTATGTCTGTATTTCTGGAGTATAGCATCCCTGTAGCTCTGATCGTGCAGTTTGGTTTCCACTGCAGGGTCGTCCTTATTGACACTCGATGGCGGGTGGAGATCAGGGTTGCTGAAAATCATTATAATACTATGGCTCACAACATTCCCCTGGTTCAAAACGAATAAACGTAGACACCTTTCAACATCATCTGATGATGAAGTCTCTTCAGCGGTGGTGGATTCATGGCCAAGATTCTTGGTTATTGAAACCGCAGATGGAAGTCCATTGAAACTGAATCCCTTTGCTATATCGATGGGTATCAAAAGTGTCTGTGGAGAGGTAGCAAACGTCACACGTCTTCGTTCTGGCTCCCTTCTTGTTGAATGTGCCCGGAGGCAGCAATCTGTAAACTTGTTGGGATTACAACAATTTGTTAATACACCAGTTGTTGTCTCTGTGCACAGGACATTGAACTCTTGCAGAGGTATCGTCCGTGACAGATCTCGTTGTCTGGCGTATATGACAGAAGAAGAAATTGCTGATGAATTGAAACACCAAGGCGTAACTGCTGTTAAGCGGTTTACCAGAAAACAGGAGGCAGATATAATTAAAACTAATACTTACCTGTTCACCTTTGGGCTGTCGTCTCTACCAAAAGCTATTAAAGCTGGTTACTTTAATATCCCAGTTGATGTTTACATCCCTAATCCGCTGCGATGTTTTAAGTGCCAAAATTTGGACACGGTGCCAAGTCATGCACTCGTAAACCAGTATGCTCCCGTTGCAGTGGGGCTCATGATAATACTGAATGTACCAAAGACATCAGATGTGCTAACTGTAATGGTGAGCACATGGCATCGTCAAATCATGTCCTAATTTTGAACTCGAGTCAAAGATTCTCAAAATCAAAATCACTAACAACCTCTCCTACCACGAAGCCAGAAAGTTAATACCTGCACAGTCTCAAACCACTACAACTCGATCATATTCAGCCACTGTTTCTTCCCTGTTCATCATCCTGTAACAAAGGTTTCAATTTCATGCCAGACAGCCATATCTTGGGTAAAGGCCAAACAAGTTACACTCGATGACTCCACCCAGTCCTCTCAAAATGAGCAAAGTTCGTCAACAACTGCCTCACAGACAGAACAAGAACCAGAGACACAATCAACTCCAGGAAACATAAGCCATTTGTCAAATAAAGAAAGAAAAAGATGCGTAGGGCAAAGGCCCTCCAGCATTTAGAGGTACCATCTACCTCGTCAACATCCGTGACGGTTCATAATCCGTTTGGACCTCTTGATATGGAGGTCACTCCCTCACAGCCAGGACGAGGGAGTAGACATTCTTCGCGGTCAAGATCCCTGTTGAACCGCCATGAACAACTCTATTAATTTAGTACAATGGAATTGCAGAGGCCTTAGGAATAATTTTAATGATCTACAGTTATTATCACAAGATTTTAATCCATCGGTTTTAGTTTACAAAGAGACCTGCTTGAAAAGTACAGATAAGTTTGAATTGCGTCGGTACAATTCATTCCATTCATTCTCACCTCCAGGCGATAAAGCCACTGGCGGCGCCTCTATTCTCGTGAGGCAGGGTGTTATCCATAGCTCGGTTCCTCTTAAAAGCAATCTTCAGGCTATTGCTGTCCGTCTTTCTTTACAGATAACCTTTACGCTTTGTTCTTTGTATATTTCTCCTTCTTCAGCTCTTCAGCAGTCCGATCTTCAGGATCTCTTTGACCAACTTCCTCAACCATGTATAATCATGGGAGATCTAAACAGCCATAATCCTTTGTGGGGTAGTGCCGATACCAACAGTAAAGGAAAAATCATTGAGGACTTCATTTCAAACAATAATTTATGCATCTTTAATGATGGATCTGTCACATATTTACACCCTGGTTCAGGAACGTATTCTGCACTCGATCTGTCGCTCACAGACCCAAGTATTTATAACGAATTTAAGTGGTCTGTCCACGATGACCTTTGTGGAAGTGACCATTTTCCTACAATACTTTCCGCTATAAACCCGAGTGATGACCCATCTACAACAAGGTGGAATTTTAATAAGGCTAACTGGCCATTATTTCCAGACATTGTGTGCTGACAAATTGAAATCTGACTTTTTGTCAATGTTTCAGATCCGATTGAGTTGTTCTCTGCTAAACTGAAGAATATTGCCGATGAAACGATTCCTAAGGCTTCTGCTAAACCACATGTTCGTAAACCATGGTTTACTGATGATTGTAAACAAGCTAGGAAGTGTAGGAAGAAGGCAGAGAAATACTTTCGACGTCACCTACAGTTCACAATTTAGATAATGTTAAAATAAACAATGCCAAGGCTCGGCGTACTTTTAAACAAAGTAAACGTCAGTCTTGGAAGAACTTTTGTATCAAAGATTAATTCCCGTACGCCAATGACGAAGGTGTGGAACATGATACAGAGAATCAAGGGCAAAGGTAGAAATTCTAGTGTTCATCATCTCAAAGATGGAGACGATCTTTTAACTGATAAAATTGACATTGCAAACAAGTTGGGTGAAACTTTGGCTACACATTCTCACTCATCAAACTATAATCCAAAGTTTCAGAAATATAAAGATCATCACGAAAACTTAAAATTAACTTTCACTCTGCTAATGGTGAAGATTATAATGAAGTATTTTCCCTACATGAGCTGAATACTGCCTTAGCGCAAGCTCATGATACGGCAACAGGTGCTGATAATATCCACTATCAGCTCTTGAAACATTTACCCAACGCATGTCTTGAAACACTTCTGAACATTTTTGATAATATTTGGACAACAGGACACTTTCCTCCTTCGTGGCGTCATGCCATTGTTGTACCGATACCTAAGCCTGGCCGGGATCATACAGATCCATCAAACTACAGACCTATTTCACTAACTAGCTGCGTTTGCAAGACCATGGAACGCATGGTCAATAATAGATTAGTATGGTTTCTGGAATCAATAATCTTATTACTAACATCAATGTGGTTTTCGCAAAAATAGAAGCACTATTGACCATTTGGTTCGGCTGGAATCATTTGTTAAAAATTCCATTGTAAATAATCAGCATACTGTATCAATCTTTTTCGACCTGGAAAAAACATGATACAACATGGAAACATGGCATTTTAAAGAGATTTACATGACTTTGGTTTGAGAGGCCGTTTGCCTCAGTTTATAGCACAGTTTTTAGCAGACAGACAATTTCAAGTTCGTGTTGGATCAACCCTGTCTGACCTTTATAATCAGGATCAGGGGGTTCCACAAGGTAGTATTTTGTCTGTTACTTTGTTTAGCATAAAATAAATAGTCTTTCAAACGTATTAAATGACTCAATAGATGGGTCATTGTTTGTGGATGATTTTAACGTTTCATGTCGTGGTAAAATATGCATACCATCGAGAGACAATTACAGATGTGTTTAAATAAAATTCATAAATGGTCACTTGAGAATGGCTTTAAATTTTCACAGATAAAGACCAAATGTATACATTTCTGTCGAAAATATAAACCTCATAAAGATCCCGAACTGTACTTGGATGGCTCTCAATTAACGTTGTAAAGGAAGCCAAGTTTTGGGACTGATTTTTGACAAGCATTTGACCTTTTTACCACATATTAAGTCTTTGAAGACTAAATGCCTGAAGGCACTCGATTTATTGAAAGTCGTGTCTAATTCAAGGTGGGGAGGGGATCAAGCTACGCTCCTACACCTTTACAGATCACTTGTCCGCTCGAAGCTTGATTACGCCTCTATCGTATATGGTGGGGCCTGTAAAAGCAACCTCAAACTACTTGATTCTATCCATCACCAGGGTCTAAGACTTTGTCTTGGGTCTTTCAGAACCTCTCCCATTGACAGTCTCTACGTTGAGGCCGATGAGCCATCTTTAAAACTTCGCCGTATCAAATTGTCCCTACAATATATCACAAAGTTATATTCTAATGAATCAATCCTGCTCACACTTGCGTTTTTAATGCTCTTTATGAGGATTTGTATAATAAAAACCTTCACTTGTCCCACCTCTTGGGATAAGAATCAACAATATATTTCTGCTGCTGGCATTGAGTTGGAGAATATATCTCCTTCCCGTCTTCTTTCTTCTCCTCCTTGGCAATTGGATTTAGGCCACAAGTCGACCTAACACTCAATAAATTTAAAAATCAGAAACTAATGACTTACAATATAAAACAAGAATATAATCAATTAAAAGTAAATATAATACCTATAAATCCTTATTTACAGATGGGTCCAAGGATGGCGGCGCGGTTGCTTGTGCCACTGTCATTGGGTCCAAAACAATATCTTCAGACTACCCAATGACAGTTCAATTTTCACAGCAGCAGAAGCAAACGCAATACTAACAGCTCTTAAATATATTAATAAACACCGTAAATATAAACAATATATCATCTTTTCAGATTCTCTTTCGTGTCTTCAGGCTATAAAAAATCTTTCTTGCAAACATCCACTTTTATTAGAAATTATTGAATTGTATAATGAGCTTGCTACTGGCCAATGCGACATCGTCTTTTGTTGGTTACCCAGCCACGTTGGCATTTCTGGGAACACGATGGCTGATATTGCTGCTAAGGCTGCACTCAACAAATCTGTGACATCACTTCTGCTCCCATACTCTGATTACAAAGCTTGCATTAGATCTTACATCCGCGATCTGATGCAAAGAAGTCAGGACACCCAAGTAGGTATCAATAAATTACATGAAATAAAACCCTATATCGGTTACACTTACTTGGGTTGTCAGTCCAGATTTGAAGAGGTCATCATACGACGATGTCGTATTGGCCACACAAGATATACGCATGAGTACCTATTGAAGGTGAGGATCCTCCGTTTTGTATCCCTTGTGATGAACGAATCACGGTCAAGCATGTCTTGCTTGACTGTGTTGAATATTCCATCACAAAGGGATATTTATTCAAAGTAACAACTATGAAGGATCTTTTTAGTCATATAAGTTCTCATTTAATTATTGCCTTTTTAAAAATTAGACTTGCTAACTGATTTGTAAATAGATATATATTTTATTATTGGTAGTTTAAATTAGTAACTGATATTGTTAGTGGCTGTATCCTCGAAGGGGTTGAAGTAGCGTAAAATTATTGTCCTCCTGAGGAGGGTACGTAAGTCCCAAAACATTTAGTCAATTTAAGTGTACCAGGTTTTTAATCGTAGAATATGTGTACTTTTAATTTATGGCTAGGTTTCTCTTCTGTCGCCAATGGCTGAAGGGATGGTGTAAATCCAGCTAGGGTCCATGCAGGAAGCAAATGTACTGTAAGTCCCCATGGTCCCTAGTATGGTGATCTACCTTCAGTTGTTGGCGATCAATAGCCTGTTTTTATATTGTATCGCCTTGTCTAGTTCAAATGTTTTAGATTTAGTTACTAGTTTTATATCTATATCTGTGATAATCTAGTTATTTTACTGTCCTTCGTCGGCAGAATTTTATAATTTCACTTAAATTGTTGATATATTTATAACTTGCTTTAGTCACGATATGGCTGAAATATTGCCGATGTGACTTAAAATCTTAACTCACTCACTCA
>NW_025766319.1:0-48356 GCF_003918875.1 Haliotis rubra
CCCGGCCCGATGGGATTCCGAATACTGGTTAACGTTTAGACTGTTGGATGCTGGCGGAGAAGCCTGTGTCATCACAGACACTATTTGGCATACATAGACCACGTAGGTGCTGGAACGTCCAAAATGTCACCACCGCATGGTCATTGCCGGCATTTTCAGACTTTCGTATTCTTCATGTCGAATGTTCTTCACGTTCAACCGGATCTATAAAATGAGCTGACATTATGGATTTGAATATGCTTCAATTACTGGGGATGTGCGTGATGCGAAACCGCCAGAATGATTCAGTCCGGCAGCTTCTGGTCATCATATGCGCTGTGCTTCAACAACGACGCATTCGAAGCGCCGCAGCCGAATATTATCACACTTCCTCGCCATATTTGTTGTTGTTGCGAGCTTAATGTGCCTAACAAACATTGAATATCAATATCGTCGTAATGATATGATCGCGAAACGCGAGTCGACGATCGAAGCCAGTCGTACCGGCACCGATTCCTTCAGAAATCGCCTGCCGACGAATTTCGCATTTGAACTACCGAATTACCACGCAAACAATATCATTCGATTAATAACAGTCAGCAGTTCAAGACTTTCGCAAGCGCCAGTAAACGACGAGCTGGCTCTGGTAACTGAAGGTACTGTTTTAAGCCAACGTTTCGAAGTCAATATTGTGTTGTCGAAAGTCGGCGTCAACATAAAGTCAATATATCGCAGAAGAAAGTCGCATCGGTCGTCGCAAATCGAAATTCTTCATTCGTTAAAATCGTAACTTAAAGAAAACTTCGTTTCAACACGGTGAGTCATCCGTCGCTCTGCGACATTCTTCACTTCAATGTTTTCAGATGTTTTAAGCTTTCGTTAAAACCGAAGGCTGTTCAACATAAAATATTTATATAAATACCTTTCATTCAAACGAAACATCACGGGTCAACCGGGCATTAAAATTAAATACAGAAAGCGTTCATATCATGCTTTATTCGTATGAAAGTTATTACGTATTCCTTTAACTGAATATTTTCCAGGTCGAATGTTTAGTACTGGCGTGAAAGAAGAATATGACTTTCTGGAGCTGACGAGCGCAGTATCAAAGCGCATATCTGACTACGCATAATATTGATTTTGCTTTGTTATCATCATAACTGATCACGATATGGCAATATCTTTGGTATAATATTGTTACCGTAATTTGACACCACCGAAATGAACAGCGTACGTTCACAATCTTCTTTGCAACGTGAAGGGCATCCAACCAACCCGTTAGAGATGCTTGTAACAATATCATACCGGTCAAGATGGTTCCCGAAAGGACAGCCAGGTCAATCATTGCCGTCAACCGAGTTGAACATTGAAAAGTTAAAGGCCAGCCTGAACAAACCCGAACAAAGATTACAAGTCTCGGTAACGGAATAAAGGTGCCGAAAACACGTATTTAACCATATTGACGTATTCTTCATAACATAAGCGATGTCGATTTGAAGAATCGAGTCAGCTGCGTTTATTGTTATAGGATTGGGATCAATCGGTATTTAGCGATAGCCAGTAGCACGAGTCATATTAAATTGCAACATCAGGAGAATGCTTCGAGATCATTACACCAGCCTTCTAAACCTGTTATGACTTTACCAGCTTGGATCATCCACTATATTTTATGATCATCAGTGGTATTCGGCAAAATAGATCGTTATACCTTCTGGTTGAATTGAAAGATCTGAATAAGGAGATGTCATTGCTTGATTATATGATCTTTAGTTTCAATGATTGCCGAGGATGATTATTGTAGTTTGTTTCATCGAAGAGGCGATATCGATGCGAGCCGGTCTGTTTCGCGTGACGGTGCCCATGCACCGTGATGATAATAAGTTGCGTTCCCAAAGGAAGAACAGCAGTTCAGCCTTCCCGCGTATACGGTAAGTGCGGTGTTATCGCAAAACTTCGTATTCAGCGCGTTGTTGCGTCGATTATCGCGTACCGCGTATAATAGGTTAATGCAGTACAGCCAGTATCCCCTGGTTAAGCCTATTTGGGCAAGTTTCAGTCCTACACCCTCATTCGTCGCGACCCGTTTGTCAGCGAAAGCAGTTATCACGTCATGGCACATGTTGGCGCATAAGTTTCCATAACCGCACAAAGATTCCGGTTGATAAGTCGCGGTTCTTCGCGTTCAGCATTCGTTCCTCAGCCGCAGCAGGGTGTAGTTCGTTGAGCGATGAAGATGGTGAATTCAACAGAATACATGCAGAATGGAATGACGTGATGTATACCGTGACGACACCGAAAGCTGAAGGTTGGCGGGAACGCGAAATAATACGTCATCGCGTTACCGATTGATCATGCGATATTTATGACGAGCTTTGGCAAAGAATTGCATATTCACCATCCTTTCGGTCAATATGCCTTAAAAGGTTCGGCAACAAGACAGATTAATTTAACCACACCGCCGATCGTGTGTTGCCGCACGTCGAAATGAAGACGATTGTAGCCCATTGGTTCGCGAGCAACGTCAGCATATCCGAGCGGCTTCACTTCGTTAGTGCCAGAGTCGCGATCGTAAATGCTCATAAACCATTTCAGCAACCGTCGCCAAACATTAGCGCAGACCTTCAGTCCGTACGAACGATCACGTACGATGAGATTTATTGGTCATGGTATGTCTGTTCAATGAAGACTGGTCAGTAGCGTGACGACGCACGATGGATGGCGTCGACGACCGGATAGAGGGTTAGGTTTCCCGTCGCAAAGCGTTATGGGTAGTACCAGCAGCAGGTATATCGCAAAATCCTTGCTTCGCGAAGCAGCGTGAAGTGCCAGTTGAGTTATCGCACCTTATCTTCCGCGATAAGGGTATGAAAAGTTAGTATGATATGGGCATTGAAATTTTGAATTTTTCCGGCGATAAGGGTAGGAGAAGTTTAAGCGTTTATCGTGAGCAGAAGTCAGCACTTCGGTTTCCATTTGCGTTTTAGTCCGTTCAATCATTGCCAGGTTCTGCACGTCGTTTTATCGTACGAAATGGCCGTTAACCACAACGAAAGAAAGAGTTGGAAGGTGGAGTGGAGAGACCATAACTAATGTTCGAATAATGCCAGACGGTCTATTGGCAACCACGTTCGCTTCGGTTAGGTGAACCCCGTCCAGCATAACGAAAGCCGTCAGCGCAATGACAACCCCGCCCAGCCGCCTTTCTCGAATTTGATGCCGTTTGACTTCCGTCGATCAATGAGGTTTAATGAACTCAACGCCACCGAGCAGCATCCGCATCAGATGATGGCGGCATGGGCGAATATGACAGCCACCCCGGCGCATTTGCGGGAGCATCCGGGAAGCATCTTCATCGCCAGACCAGATTCATTTACGTCTATTCGCATGTCCGTTCACCGCCGCGTTCGATCACCTGAGTCTTCGTCGATCAGCCCGGCGAAACCAGGTTGGCGTCGTTAATGCGTTCGCCACGTTGAGTCATCACCAACCAGAAGCCTTCAACAGTTTTGCGTTATCGACGTACGGATAGCGTTCGGTGCTGTCGATTCCGCCAGTCAAAATTTTAATTTAGTCCGCCGAATTAACGCCGCCGTATCGTCGCCCGTTCCAGTTCGAATGAGAAGAGCGTTGAGCCGGTCAGTCGACGCAGCCAGCTTCGTCGCCGCGCCCGAAGACCGCCCTTGTTCCAGGCCCGCCGATGGTTTAATCGCGCACGGTCGCAACGCAAACAGCATTGACGTTCCAGATCAGCTGATGAAGACAGGCGTCGCCGTTCAGCCGATTCGTTTTGTTCCAGGACGACGAGATTGGTTCGCCAAGATAGGTCACCGTGCCGTTCAACCGCCGCATTGTCGCCGACGAACCCGCAACTTCACCGGTTTACCGAAAACCCGTGCAACAGCCGGAAACGCCCAGCAGGAAGAAGCCGATGAAATATTCGGTTGCGCCGGCGTGGCGAGCCGTCAACGCGACAGATCGAAGCGTAACGACGACGCGGTTCGGTCGCCCCGATTCCGGTCAACCCGCACGAAGCTTCGGCACCGGGGACCGGCAGCGAATGAGCTTTCGTGTATGGAGATATCGCCGGTCGCCCGATACCGAAAGCGAAAGATATGATCCAGTGTCATGTCGTGCTGCGTAGTACACCACCGAAGCCAGCCGCATATCACGCCCATCATGTCCTTCCAGTACAGCCGTCATCGAGCCAGCCACAGATCAGCCATTCGCCGCCGATATATTGGTGATGTCCGCCGGGATTCTCGAGCAAGTCGACGATCAAATCCATCACCGAAACTGTTGTTGCCCGTTGCCAGCCGTCCAGCCGGTATACGTGCCTGAAGCGCGTTAAAGTCGCGTTATGAAAGATCATCAGCCCGAGCAGCATTACCCTCGTTCGGCAAAGTTCGCCGATAATATCAATACGGCCTGTTGTCACAGAACACAAATTTCCAGCCGGCCGCGACCGCTCACGTCACTATCGACAGTACAGCTTCCGCCACGTACGCACACCATTCAACAAATCGTTGAGACCGGTCACCGCTACCGGCCCACCATCCGGAAAGCAGCAGTTCCCGAATGCCGCCGTTGGAGCATTGGGGTTGTAACCGTTCCCCAAGAACAGGTTGTTATTGTGCCGGCAAGAAATGAGTCACAGACATGTTCATCGCCGATACTCAGTATCTGCAGCTGCGCGTTTCAGTGCGTCTATATCGCCAGTATCGACGACCATACGCCAAAGCCTGGCTTCCACCGACCGCATGCATGCAGCAATTTTCAAAGCGATGATCGTTCAACCTTCCACCATTTTTCACCAGCCGCAAATTCATGGCGAGGCTCAGAATGACAAGTTGCAGTCAGCGTCTTTCGGCGAAGATAACGCCCGAGAGTCAGCCGTGTTAAGCATGCTGGAGCTTCAGCTTAATGCCAGATGTGTTCATCAGGTAATGAAGATGCCCGACCGCACGGGCGGTTCGATAATTCATCTGACGGTGCGCTGAATGGGCCGAAGACGGAATGTTGTAGGGAAGGTATTTATCATCGGGGTCATTCTGAAATAACGTTTATAAAGGAAAGTTCGATGAAAATACAGTGGTGAAGTAAAGGTTGGTTTGACGTCAAATTTTTGACATAAGCACTCTCGCCCGTTTGAATCACAAGCTGAAGAGCTCGTCGAAACCGGTGTACGGTATTCGTTACGCCCGCAGCGGCAATCGAGCCTGAGTGACGCGACAATGATGATGAAGGCGACAGCAAAGCTCAATTACGAACGATGAATCGTCTTTCTTAGACCGGTCGACTGGGGAAATCATAAGAGACAGCATCGGGAATTGCGCGAAAATGGCCAACATGCGGCCTGCAATTTTTTGCTGGCTCCTGATCGATAGGCGTGGTTTGAGTCATGGATTTGAACAGTCTGAATGACGGCCGAAAACTGCATGCCAAGTCAGCAATAAGAGTTGCCGTGCAACTGAGCCACTTCAGCGCGATGCTACCGAGTTAGCCGCAGAAATAGTTTCGCGCTCGGCAGTAGGCCGACGCTTGGTGAGATTATGCGGTGACCGCGCGTTACGAAACGAAGACATATGCCACGCTCGCCTGAGCGTTATATACGAAGATCGTAAAGCAATTAAGAATATCTTCGCAAAGTGCCACGACTGAAGTCTTCATTATCGTTGCTCTACGGGTAGGTATAACGCCAGCCGTTTGCGGCTGGGGAGCATTAATCAGTAAGTCACAGTTGTTCGTCGATTTACCTCTACGACGAATCTCCATTTTTGCCTAAATGGACGTCAAGATCAGTCATCGTTGTAAATCAGATGAAGTGGTTTCCGTGACGTTCCATGTTATTTGTTGTATTCGTTGATAACATTCACCGACGCGCTCTATTTATCAATGCCGACAAAAGTTCAGCAGATGTTCCCCAATGTTTAATTGACGGACAGACAGTCGTTTCGGGTTTGAAAATTAACCTGAAGTCAAGTTCATTGCGAAGTTGAACCTTCAAAGCCGCGCCCGACTGGCGCAATAGGGACCTTTAGCCTTCACGACGTCATCGCTTCGTTAATACGGAAACTTATAGTCTCGATGTTCAGCCGTTGATTCGATCATGCCTCCAAGATTAATCGGTGACCCGATTGCCGTCTCTCAGACACAGAAGCCTGGTTATAGAACGGTGCCGTAACCGTTCATCAATCATTGAATACGCAGCGACGCACCCGATCAGATTATCCGGAGCCATCGGTATATTAACGGCGCATTGATTTGCCGTGCCGGAGACGTGCGGCGCAGACATCAGAGGCGGCGCGGTTTGTTTGTCGATAAGCGTTCTCAGACAACATTGCGCGCCCTACCGATGCCCGAAAACCCTCGATCACGCGTGTTGATAGCCGTTCAGTTATGCAGCATGATGAATAGTCGAAACAAAGCCGCGTCAACTGATTAAAACAATCAAGAATCTTCAGATGAAAAGCACGCCATGATGAATTGGTATTGTTAATTCAGAATTTTATGACGGTCAGGTTTGAAAGGAAGACGAAAAGGATTGTGCCAAAGATGGCGAACCTCAGACAAAGACGCAGAATAAAATGAAACGACGTGACAAATTGTGATTTATCATTTCTCAAAGAATCAAATTCAATCATGTCGTTCAGTACCACGAATTACCGCCACGAAAGAACATTTGACAGAAATTGCTGCGAAGTTAAACGTTGGCGATAACCGAGCAATACTCAACAGAGCAGTTAGAGCCGCAAGAATCGTAACGCCCATAAATCATTTGTTAACTACGCCAATGCCACAGCAATACCGTTTGATGAGGTTCAGATACAGCCCCGCAACTATCGGTTGACTGGTATTAGCATAACCTGTATTGCGTAACACTTCATTTTCACGTTAGTTGAAGGACCGGATTCTTCGTTCCGAAGATTTGCATCGCCGATGCGCTGGTTTTCAGGAATTAGTGCAGCATCTGGGATCTTCTTTGTGTTTCTGGTGCCAGACATACCGTGTTTGGTTAAAACATGAAGTTCAGTATTGCGGAAGTGCTCGTATGTAAATTCGACTATCAACAAAATATTATGAAATAAATGAAATGATGATTAAAAAATGACTTCCATATTCGCAAAACATTTTATCGATAGGCTGAAGAGAAGAAACTGGCCGAAAGCGTATCGCCGTTGAATATTTGTTTCTGGCATAACCAGAAACTACGGAAAATTTACGCTTCCAGTTGAAGCCCAGAGCTTCAAATACATCAACAGTTGGCGCCAAAATGATTTGTTTCGGTTGATCAAAAGGTTATCAACAACGTAATGAAGTAGACGGGAAGATTTTCTCGCTTTTACTATCATTCTTCAATTATTAAAAGATAGAAAGATTATTGAAGCAAATAAAAAGACGCAGTGTTGATAATTATTTGTAGACGAATGATCTGGTAACAGAACATGGTTGTTCACGAGTTTTAAAATATAACCAAATGATCAAAATTCAGTTGGTTGATTTCGTGACGGAGAATTGCCAGACAGATTGAAATCGATTCGAGAATATGCTTCTGAAACAGCAAACCAGTAGTTGCCGATATCGCGTTATCAGTATTGGGACCATTTCATTCACCAAGCCAGTTTAAAATATTGTGTCATTATGCAGGGATTGTTTTCGTTTATGGTCATTCGAAGAACGACGGATTGTGCATCAGTAGAATTATCATTGACGGCTCGTATCACGCCGTTGCCGGTGGTGTTATTAGATTTGTCAGTGAAAGCAACTTCTATCACAACGAGGAAGCGAATAAGCGAGACTGGATCGGTCTATTAAAAAGCAAACGTACCTCGCAATAGACCGATCCAGTCTCGCCGATAAGCTCCCGCCCACTTCGTTTTGACATTAGGGGACAAAACTACCGGCAATCACAATGGCGTCACTGCCGGCGAAACGTTACGCGATTGCGAACGTTAAGTTGATGAATTCTGCTTGTGATACTTGGTATCCGCCGTTTGTGAATGTTACTTTAAACAGGCAAGTTATAATGTATGATTTTAATATATTTAGCTGGCAGATTACAACTGGCGAGCGAAAATGAAAGCCACATGCCCGATGAAAAAGCGTCTCGACTAGCCGTTGAGACTGTAGGAAGCGCAATTTCTTCTCGAATCGATTAATCTATCTGGCACCACCCGTCACAGATATTAGCAGGAAAGGATAACTGAATTTGTTGTTTGCCTTATAATTTTAAAACTCGAACACAAACCATTACTGTTCATGTTGCAGATCGTCTCTGGTATCTATAAATAGATTATCAACACTGCGTACGCCTTGCTTGTCCGGTTTGCGTTGTTCAAATGTAGTTCAATAATCTGGAAACATGGGTTTCTATCTTTTAATGAATCGCTATGAAATTCCAAAATAAAAAGCAGAAAATATTTCCGTCTACTACTTCATGCAATTTTATTTGTCTGTACAATTGATGCAAACAACTCAATCAACAGCATGCAACCCATCTGATCCTATTTTGAAAATCTGAAAAGTAACTGGGCTTGAAACAATATGTTTCCATGGACGCATTCGGACATACCCACAACATTCAACAGCTGATCTGCAGCAACCTCAGTAAAAGTTTCTTCAAAATCTGTACACCATGATAAAATGACACTGAATATGGGCAGCCCATTCTTTTAATCATCATTTCCATTTAATTTTTCTTATATGTACTTTGTTGTGAACTTACTTACATACAAACTTCCACAATACTGACTCATGAACTGCCAGCGTTTATGTACAGGTATGTCATTAAAAGCACCAGAACACAAAGAAGATCCAAGATACAGTCTGCACCTGGGTAATAATTAGCTGACCCATCTTCCAGAAATAGGAAACATGCGGATGCAAAAATCTTGGAACAGAATCCACAGTTATCCTCGAACAATTAACTAGCATTGAAATAGAATGTTACACAAAAATACAAATGTAGATCTATTGTTTTTCAATTTCGAGATGTTTAACTGCTAACTACTAGTGTAAATAAGGTGCAAAGAATATATCCTATGTTCAAAGCCTTCTGTCAATACAATTATTGCTTCTTAATGGCATTTAGCATTAGTTGCTAAATGGGTTTATAGGCAGCATTTACATTCGCACAGCCTCTAAAGACTGCTCAGCAAGTGAAACACACTCGAACGCCTAACTCTCACCCTTGAACGGTGCGTCATTTCTAATCATCTTCATTTCGGCATATGGCCAACACACAAATGGCGGTGTAGTTCGTGAAACATCTGTTCAACCCTAGGCACCATACACTTGATAAAGGGGATGGGTGGAATATACACTCTGTAGTATTCATACACTTTGCCTTATGATAAGTATCCAGTGTAGCAACGCACGGCAGTGTATTATTCCGCATTCCATAATAGTAGCTACGTCACTTCCGGAGTGATGTCACATCCGGCAGGCATACGTCACGTCCGTTTCTTTCATTCTGCATGCTGTCCGACAGGTTCACCATCTTGCTTCATCCATAATAATTTTCGATCTTCTGCCTCAAATTTTGTTATCTGCAAAAATTCTGAATTAATACCTAATTCGCATCCGCCATCACATTACGTCCCTTTTCACTGAATTCTGATTGCTCTTTAAATAATTGTACAACTTTTCTTCCGAGCAACTCATCATGCCACCAAAGCGCAGGTAGCCATCAACCACGTTGTGGTCAGGACGCCCCTAAGGTTGCCAGGGCGTCAGGCAAGGGGCACGCTTCTGGTGTTGTCCCTGGAGCGCTGCCCCTCGTACAACCAACCCGCACCACCCCTGTGTCTACACCACGTGAGGTTCCTCCGGCAACCATCACCGTGACACCTCGCTGGAGCCAAGTCATCACCGATGGCTCCGTCATCCACCAATCATACGCCCCACTTTAAGCATATTGCATTTCGGCCGGAGTTGTTAATTCCAAGCTCTTGTTTAGGCCTGATGTTGAGTTACAGCCACCGCAGGTCCCCACCGCTATGCCAAACTTCTGTATAGGCAACCCTTTCAATCCGAGTCACTGATTAATGCAGAGGCACTGTCAAATCAACAGCTGAACTTCAGGCGGAGACTATAAGTTTCCATGTGAAGTGCTGGTGAGGGAAAAGATCCATCGGGAATTTGTAGATATGAGGTCCCTATTGCCACCAGAGAACCAGGCAGCAGGAGAGTTCCAACTTCTCGCCAGGAGTTTGATATTTCAGGACAGGTAGTTTTAAACCCAAAGAAAGCTAATTCGTCCGTCACTAAACATTAGTTTGATCGCTTTCGACTTTTATCAGCGGTAATAGAGCGCCAGGCGGATGTCAACAAGATACAACAAATGCTCACATGGAGACGATCCGCGGTGCCGCATCACGATTTGGCAGACTGCCGGTCCCAGTACGACGTCCAGTTTAGGCAAAAATGGAGAGGGACCCATTTTCGGTCATGTAAGTGCCATCGACGGGACAACTGTGCCGTGCCACTGCCCCCAGCCACAAGCAGCAGCATTTGCCTACTCCAGCCAGAGCCTCCAATTCCACACTCAGCAGCGCACAGAGGTACGTAGAGCCTCTAATCGTGGCACTTGCGAGAGGTCAGATGTGCCGTTATGCACACAGGTGCTCAGCATGTAACATAGGCGGGCATGGCGCCATGTCTTGTTTTCGTGGCAAAAAGAACACAGTCACCACCAATCTCTTAAGCGTCAACCTACCTGCCAGGCGAGCTATTTCACACGGCCCCAACCCACCAACATCCCTTGCTTGAACAATGGTTGCAGCAATATAAATTGCGCAACTGTTACAGCTCAGTTACCACAGGAGTGGCTTTCCAGTAAGGGTTTCAGCCAAACCACGAAGGGCCACGGGTCATTCGGGACGCTGTCAACCCAACCAAGCTAGGAACACACACAGTGGAGCAAAGCCGCAAAAAAGAAATTTCGTTAGTCGCATGGCAGGCCCATTTTCGTACAGACCAGTGCACCTTATAGTTTCCCCAATCGGCTTGGTGCCTAAGAAAGTTGATTCATCAGTTCATGGTGAGGCTGCCTTCCGCCTCATCCATCATTTATCGCATCCCTCAAGGCTCACATCAATCAATGATTTTATACCACAGGAAGCATGTACAGTGCAGTACACCAGTTTCGACCAGGCTGCAGCCAAGGATCCAAAACTTGGGCAGGTGCTTGCCACGTCAAAATTTGACGTCAACCGGCCTTCCGCCTGTGGTATCGACTTTCAGCTACCGGCATTAAGTTTCAAGAACAATTTATATTGATAAACGCCTCCCTTGGCCGTTCCATTTCTTGCGCCCCATTCTGGAGTCATTCAGCACTTATTGAATGGCTATCAAGGCCACTACGCGCAGTCAGACATCGCCTGATACCTGATGATTTTATCCTGGCGGCAGTGGACCTAAGCAAATGGCTCCAACATGCTTAACACCTCGTAACCGGTTGATAATCTGGGCGTGCCTATCACCACCAGAAGACTGTACAACCCACAACCTGTCTGACATTCTGGCCTCACCCATATCAACGCTCGGGTGAAATCAGGATACCGAGGACAAGATAATAACCGGTCCATCAGCCGTCACAGCTGGTAGACCCATCATCCAAGAAAGTTACACCGCATACGCCGCAGTCAATAGTGGAAGCAAACTTTGTATGCAAGGTAATTCTATGGTCGTCCATTCTGCGGCAGTTCATCGACGCACAAAGGTGACGTAAGCTGCACCACAGGATACGGGTATCAGGCGGGCGTGAAGACTTTAATTGTGGTTTGGTTTTGCTAGCACAATGGCACAACCTTATTCTTGAACAGGGTTGGGTTACAACCCCTACTCCAACTTTATACAGATGCAGCTGGCGCTCAGGGTTGGGGCATATTTCCAAGGTCATTGGGCCAATGCCAGGTGGCCAGATCTACGGATACAACAAGGATGGGTGAAAGACATTACATGCTTAGAGCTCTTTCCTATAGTCGTGGCATTGCGCATATGGGGCAGCAGTCTGGCCAACAAAAGGGTACTACTGTCTCTGTGACAAATCCAGGTCGCAGGAGTATTATCACCAGGCACACTGCCAAGGGCAAGGTAATGAAACTGCTCAGACTAATGGTTCTCATATGTTTGCAGAATAACATACACTTCAGCACAGTATATACCAACTCAGGCCAACATAATAGCAGACGCTCTTTCGAGATTTCAGTGGAATACGGTTTTCGAGCAGCAGCCCCACAGGCGATCATCAGGCTCCCCAGGGAATCCCAGCGGACATCTGGCTCATCTAACAGCGGAAGCAAACAGTCGGTAGCAAACTTCGATGGCAAACACTTGAGGATTCTATGAGTCGGGCGGTATAGAAGTCACTACGGCTATTTCTGTGTACTCCTGCCTGACATATGGCCTGTACTTAGATCATATGTTTCATTTATAGCTTATCTTCATTATCAGGTCTTCCAGCACGTCTGCTCTTACATTTCAGCATTATCTACAATAAGTTCAATTCCTGCACGTCTAACCACCTCCCAGTGCAGAAAGCCATTGCAGGGATGCACACAGGAGATCGAGGCAGCCAGATACACGCCGTACGATTACACCTTCGATCTGCCAACTCAGCATTGTGCAACCTCCCCACTGTATGGTCTTCATATGAAGCTTCTATGTTTTCAAAGCGCATACCCAAGAACATTTTTGGCTTTTCAGGCAAGTGAGGTAGTTGCCGGTTCAATCAGCTTTAATTAATACCAGCCGGCTGTTGCTGAATGACCTATCTTTCGCTAGCCGTAATTAATCTTACGCCGAGGTGGTCCCACGGGCCTCCAAAACAGATCAACCGCGTCGGCGCACGACGCCATTCAAGCAGTCAGTCCTCGTCCATACCGTGCCCCACAAAGCTTTGACACTTATTTTTGGCAGTGCTGCCACGCATAGATGGATATTTCTTTATTCACACTAATTCCGCCTCTAACAAGATTTCAGTTTCAGGCAGGTGCTCAGGAAGACGCGAAGCGGCAGCAAAACAACCCATCAATATTAATCTTTACCTTCTCTATTCATTTCTGGATAGGGCAGCAAAATCACAGCAGCGTTGCAAGGAATTCCGGCAGTTCAGATTCAGGAATTTGGCCGGCTGGAGATCGAATGCCTACCAGGCGCATATCCGTATCCCCGGCTAAGCACACAAAACCACTTAAGAACATATGGCCAGTGACCATCGTGGGTGATTGGCTCGTTACGGTGGCGAGGCTGCAACAACATCCTCGGGCCGCACCGAAGCAGCCTGGGCCCGCCGGGGGTCATCTGGTCGGCAAGGGGGCCAGGTGGTCGGAACCACGCAGCAGGGTGGACGGCTAATAAGGCGAGGGGCCCATGCAGGTCGCTTTATCGTGATCCACCTGGGTTCTAACGACCTGTGTGAGGTCCCTTCCAAAGTCCCTCTACGATGACATGCACCAGGAATTGCCGTGGCCTCGCCTGCGCGTTCAGCTGCCACCAATATCCGGTCGCAGATGTTAAATCATTGAGTGTATGGAGCTATTGATCTCCGGGCTACCTTCGAGCCGAAGAGAAAGAAATTAAATCGCAGAGCCAGCAACACGTGAGTTACAGCCGTAGAAGCGGCGGGTTGCATCATTTCACACCCGACCGCGCTCATTATCTGGACGGGGTTCACTCCAACTGCCAGGCATGGACGCCCAACATCGCGCCATCCCGGCAGCATCTCAAACATTAAGACCTTTCGCGTCCTCTCCCCTACTCCCACGCTTTGAACTCTTTAACTCGTTAGATGTATAGCCCGCCGCCGTCCGGCATAGTGGGCAGCGTGCGCGGGCCCAGAGTTAGCATGGTGCCGACGGGACTAAACACTAAATAGGTTTAATATGGGGATACTTTGGCTTCTGCTTTCACAGGGCAGGCCTAAACCTTCTGCCTGCTGTCTCCCGCGGGAGGAAGTAATAAAGTTTCCAATGCCTTAGGTCAGCCTGTTTTTCCTGCTCGCCGTCTCCGCGGGAGGATATACAAGGCTTCGTACCGCCTTTATCAGTTTCTGTTTTCCTTGCCTTCGCTGTTCCGCGGGAGGAAGTACTGCAGTTTGCAATGTTTTACCTGCTCGCTGTCTCCGCGGGAGGAAGTGCAAACTTGCCTATGCTTTGCCTGTCTGCCTTTTACATATCGGCGGAGGGCCGCAAAAGCTGCTTACATATCCGGTCCTGCCGGCGCCATCCACACTGCGCTCATTGTCATCCACACTTCAGTGCTGTGTAGTCTTTCATTGGTAGACATACCATATTATCGTCATCCCCATCAGCCGCATGATCGTTATTACAGACTAAAGGTTCTGTATATAATGGCATTTAGCATTAGTTGTTGAATGGGTTTATAGGCAGCATTTACATTCGCACAGCTCTAGCACTGCTCTGGCAAGTGAATACACTCGATATGTAACGTTTAACTTCACCTTGAATGAATGTCATTTCTAATCATCTTCATTTCGGCATGCGGCTAACACACAGTCGGCAGTGTAGTTCGTGAAATATCTGTCTTAACCTTTAGGTACTAAGGCGGCATAATTTTGATAAAAGGGGATGGGTGGAATATACAATTCTGTAAAGTATTCATACACTTATCTTTATGATAAGTATCCAGTGTAGCAACGCACGTGGCAGTGTATTATTTCCTGCATTCCATAATAGTAGCTACGTCACTTCCCGGAGTGATGTCACATCCGCAGGCATACGTCACGTCCGTTTCTCTTTCTATTCTGCATGCTGTCCTGACAGGTTCACCATCTTGCTTCATCCATAATCAATTTCCCACCCACCCTCTTCCCCTGCTGCAGCACATGATCTGGGAGTGGGGGTGCTTGGCAGAGGTTGTTAAATGCACGACTTATATTAAGCTCTTTGTACAGTTCTCAGTATGCATAACATGTACCATAACCTTTGTGTCTTGCTTCCCTTTGTAATAAACAGGTGCGGTGGGCATGGTGCCGACGGGACCAAACACCAAATAGGCTTAATAAGGGGGATACTTGGCTTCTGCTTTCACAGTGGGCAGCCCAAACCTTCCTGCCTGCTGTCTCCGCGGGAGGAAGTACAAAGTTTGCAATGCCTTATCAGCCTGCTTTTCCTGCCCGCTGTCTCCGCGGGAGGATATACAAGGTTTGCAATGCCTTATCAGCCTGCTTTTCCTGCCTGCTGTCTCCGCGGGAGGAAGTACAAAGTTTGCAATGCCTTACCTGCCTGCTGTCTCCGCGGGAGGAAGTGCAAACTTGCCTATGCTTTGCCTGTCTGCTTTTACACGGCGGAGGGCCGCAAAAAGCTAAGCTATATATCCGGTCCCGTCGGCGCCATCCACACCGCGCTCATTGTAATCCACACTTCTGCGTTGTGTAGTCTTTCATTGGGTAGACATACCATATTAATGTCATCCTCATCAGCCGCAGCTGATCGTTATTACAGACTAAAGGTCTGCATATAATTAAACAATGATAATCTTTGTTTTATTAGATCTGAGACAATACCTAGAGGACATAACACTGATTTTGATCTATTTCCTTTTCTGAGATACTTACTGGTGTCATAAAATTATAGTAAAGTTGATTCAAAATTTGGTAAAAGTCATAACAAAGGTTTAGGAAAACAGACATGAAAATGTCCTGAAGCGTTCACCTCCTACAAACCAGTGTGCAATTTAATATGAAGCTCATTTTGCAAATAACCATCAACAAACCTTGAAACAATTTGTCTCCAAATTCACCATCTTATCAAACACCAGCTTTGGCTCATTCTTCAAATAATAGTAACCCTCCTAAAAACTTATGATTATAAGAAGAATTACATCAAATATGGTTAAATACATGTTTCAACCTTTATTCCGTTACATTAAAAGTCACCTGAGATTTTGTAAGTTATTCTGTTCCAGGACTACATAATGCCTGACCAGGGTTTGACCAAAAACGTAGCCTTGCTTTTCAATGTTCTCGAAGTTGAAATAACTTTAATGAGTTGGTGATACTAGCAATCACTTTCAGAATTATATTATTATAAGTATAGCATTTACGGCAAAAACATCTCTAGCTAGGGAGCCAAGAACTAAGTTAATACCAAGTGATTGTCCTGCCATGATATGTATGGTGTTTGTTTGCCTAGTTCTGCCTTATCATATTGTCAATCAATTAAATAATTATTTGATTATTGAATAGATTATTATTAATTTTATTACCCATCTCCACACGTTTTAAAAAAGTGAGATTGGTAGACATACCTTGATATCATTTCCAGTGAATTAATTCAAAATTATTAGTCAAGATATTACCTCCTAAAATGTACCATGAATATATGTGAATAATTTATGTGGTAACAAAACTTCAAATAATGTTCTCATAATTAAGATATACACTTTATTTCTATAGATAACGTCCAATACTCCAGAAAGTCACTATTCTTCTCACATAGTTTTCGTATTCTGATCAACCTGGAGGAAGGTAATTCGTTCAAAAGTCCCATGTAACTCTTTATACAAAATCTGAAATATTTAAAGCATGGTTTTATAGTAACTCATATGAACTAATTTTAATACTTTGATATTGCATGATAGGCAACTGCTGACACTAACAATATTCCGTTTGAATAAAAATATTACTCCTCGAATATTTTACTCTGTTAACAAGATGCTGTAGGCCTTCGGATTTTGCTTTAGGAAACTTAAAACATCCTAAAATGTGACAAATTGAAGAATATCTAAGAGCGAATGGGACAATATCCGCCACATTGTTCTTTCATGTAACAGTTTTGCGAATTTCTGGTTGACCCTAACCGAAATGAAGATTTGTTTACATTGTGTCACGGCTTTCTCGCCTGTCTCATTTGAGCTTTATGGCGTACCAACTCAATGCCTTAGTAGTGACTAAAGCGTTAGCAAAACAATTTAGGAAGTTAGAACTTATCCGTGTTTATAACACTTAAAAGTCTTAAACTGCTATTTGTTACCGTCATCAGGTGGTAATGATTTTGCAACATGTGCAAAAGTGTGGACCTATTGATGACGGACTGCACTACATCCGCACACATACCCAGTAAGATTGAAGCGCCGCGATTCCGTCCATAGTATGTCAATCTCATTTTAAGTACGTTATTACTCCGTCCCAGTTTAGAACGTGAAGAACATTCGACATGGGGAATTGACTTACAGAAGTCCTCTGAAAATCACCAACAAACATTGTCACAATTGGGTGACAATTTGGACGTTCAAGAAACACCCATTACATCTTGTAGCCAGTTTGTGAGTCTATGTATGTACCAAATAATCCAGTGATGTCTGTAGATGACACAAGATATTGAATGAAAACCTCCCACCAACATCCAACAGTCTAAAACATCACATTGAACGAGTAAACTACAAAGTCCATGTTTGGAAACAGTCTCTGCAACCAATCATGAACATTCCTTCCCCAGTTGACCATGGTTGGAGCATATGTGATGGTCAGCTATTCCGATGTCGAGAGATCCTGCTCCCTGTGGATTGGTTGAACTGACATCGTGTAAATGCAAAAAGTCAACATGCCAGCAGAAAGAATGATATAGTGTGCACAGAGGCATGTCTTTTTGTATGGCAGATGATTGTTGCCCGAACACCTTTGACTCCGATTCTGACATGAGTGAGTTTAGTTTTACGCACTCGGTAATATTCCAGCTATATGGCGACAGTCTGTAAATAATCGAGTCTGGACCAGACAATCTAGGGATCAACAGCATGAACATCAATCTGCGCAATTGGTATACGATGACATGTGCCAACCCAGTCAGCGAGCCTGACAACCAGATCCCGTTAGTCGCCTCTTACGACAAGCATGGGTTATTGAAGATCAATTCTAACCCGGATCTCTACAGGTCCGATTCTGACATGAAGTAACATATGAAATGAAAGAAAGTGAAAAGGAAGGTTAATTGCAAGCTTATGGATGTATCAAAAGTGATTAAGAGTTATCTGATAGAACAATTTGAATGCCTACAACCAAAGCTTACACGTAGTTATCGGCCATGAAGCATAGTTTTCAAACACTTTTGGATAATGTTATTTCATCAAATATTTAAGGAGTGTGAAGCTTTGATTGACCCTATCATTGACATTTAGCTCTATTCCTATACTGTACTAAACATTAGACACCATATGAGTTGTTTGGATTTCATATCAGTACAAATTTAGTTCTCCACTAAGTATATGTAGTTAAACTACAATGGCGGCCATTTTGGCGGCCATTTTGAATTCTGGGTAATATGTAAACATTCCTGATAACGTGCCGTCACTCTAGAAGTAAAGAGAAAACAAAAACAACTTGTTTTAGTAACAAAAATAATGTCAACTGCCATTGAATAAATCACTCACACACATTTCCATGAAAAGTCGGAAAATTGCAAAACTACCCCTGTCTCAAAGAATAAGCTGTAAAATATTAAATTACCACGATATGACCATACACAATTACTTGTTTTGTGCCCAAGCCATCACTCTAGGAGAAACAAGTGTCAAAACACATCAAAAGTATCAACTTTGGATGTAAATGGAAACATTCGGTGTTCATTTTTATGTAAATTTAAGTGCTGAGAAGGCAAAACACGACAAAACAAAATGGCGGCCAAAATGGCGGCCATTTTGATTTTTTTTCAAAACAAAATTATGTCAAATAATTTCTACATCCTTTAGCAGTACACAGAAGTCAAAATGAAAGTGATCAGATTGATAGTCGTAAAACTATTAATGATTAACTTTGAGGTGTTGTCGGGCACCAACCAAATGTGACGAAAATGCTCGCAGACCCCACCACACATATAATGGCCTGTAAAAAAACCTGATACCACAATCTGAGAGTATTACAGGCCTTTTCATGAGCCCAAGACATCATACTAACTGAAAATAGTGTCAAACAAAATCAGTACTGGGGAGGCTATGATTTGAAATTTTTCAGCTGCCTCCTCCTGACTAGCGTTCCGTTCCCTGTTGGTAACCCACATGCTGTGATATACCTGATTAACTGTTCAGAAATCCAAACGCATTCACCTTGGGAATGTAAATCAATTCACTTTCGGGAACTACGACTGATTATCCCAAACCGTTTCATAGCCTTGACTGCAAGTACTTTCTACAGAATACCATGGACAGAATACGATGGACCTACATATTAGCTGCTTGAACCTAGCTGACAGGTAATATTATCCACCTTCGGGTGTCCTTCCAGGTACTTGGCTACCGCCATGGCGTTCTCGCTGTGCTTCTTCATGCGGATGGGTAACGTCTTCAGTCCCCTCAGCAGCAGGCTGGAGTCGTGAGGGGACTGCAACACCAGCATAAATGTGGTATACTCTGTAAAAACTGCTCTTCCATCCATCTATCCATCCATCCACTTCACTACTATAGGGGTGGACATATATGTAAGTGTTAATCTGGTATTTCAGTACTACAAAGGTTGACATATTGCATGACGTTCATACTTCACAATGGTGAAGGTGGCTTAAATGCCATGTTGAGAGTTATATCTCGAAGAATGAGGACAATTCTTATGGATATTCAACTTCTTTTATTCTGTATAGGCGACGTTTAGACATAGATTCTTATGTCTTTGTCAACGACATTAGAGTCTATGTCGAAACGTCGCCAATACAGAATAAAGAAGTTGTATATCCATAAAAATGTCCTCATTCTTCATCTCCCTCAACTACTAGAATGCCAATCTAAGAAGTGCCTATCTTCACCAACCATACAGCCAAGGCTCGTTTGCCACGTCTTGAGTTCTCCCACAGGTCCACTGTCCTGGTAGTGACACTGCCGGCGATCAGATCGGAGTGTCCTCCCATGTACTTGGTGCTGCAGGGGAAATTGCAGTTATAAGTCACATACCACATACCACACTGCGTTAAACACATGCAATCAACTCCCCACCCCACCCACCCCCGTCACAGTGTAGACAGTCAGGCGAAGTACACATATCATCGCAATTACGCAAACAGCAAAACACCATTACAAGGATCTTTGACAGTGTGCAGAAAGTAGAACACAACATACGATGGTCATCGTCACTGTGCACGCATTAGAAAACAATGTACAAGGATCACTGTCACTGTGGAGACAGTAGAACACAATGTACAAGGTTCTTTGACAGTGTGCAGAAAGTAGAACACAATGTACTAGGATCATTGTCACTGTATAGACAGTGGAACACAGTCTACAAGGATCATTGTCACTGTGTGGACAGTGGAACACAGTGTACAAGGGTCATTGTCACTGTATAGACAGTAGAACACAATGTACAAGGGTCATTGTCACTGTGTGGACAGTGGAACACAGTGTACAAGGGTCATTGTCACTGTATAGACAGTAGAACACAATGTAAAAGGATCATTGTCACCGTGTAGACATTAGAACGCAATGTACAAGGGTCATTGTCACTGTGTAGACAGTAGAACACAGTGTACAAGGGTCATTGTCACTGTGTAGATAGTAGAACGTAATGTACAAGGATCAGTGTCACTGTGTAGACAGTAGAACACAATGTACAAGGATCATTGCCACTGTGTAGACAGTAGAACACAATGTACAAGGATCATTGTCACTGTGTAGACAGTAGAACACAATGTACAAGGATCATTGTCACTGTGTTAACAGTAGAACGTAATGTACAAGGATCACTGTTACTGTGGAGATAGTAGAACGTAATGTACAAGGATCATTGCCCCTGTTTAGACAGTAGAACGTAATGTACAAGGATCACTGTTACTGTGGAGATAGTAGAACGTAATGTACAAGGATCATTGCCACTGTGTAGACAGTAGAACGTAATGTACAAGGATCATTGTTACTGTGTAGACAGTAGAGCCTAATGTACAAGGATCATTGCCCCTGTGTAGACAGTAGAACGTAATGTACAAGGATCATTGTCACTGTGCAGATAGTAGAACACAATGTACCAGGCTGTCACTGTCTGTGTGTGGACAGTGGAACACAATGTACGAGTCCCACGTCACTGTCTAGACAGTAGTACAGAATGGACGCGGATCATTGTCACCGTGTAGACAGTGGAACACAATGTAAGATCGTTATTGTCACTGTGAAGACAGCAGACCACATGGTGCCAATACCTCGTCACTGTGATGACAACCGTCTCTTGATAAATCAACTAACCAGCTGTGAAGGCTTATGTCTATGCCGTATTTGTTTGGCTGTTGCAGATAGCAGGAGCCGAATGTGGAATCCACGACAGATATTACACCATCTAGCGAGCTGCTCAGTTTACCAAACTCCTCAAAATCTAGGATGGACATGTCCGGATTGCAGGGACTCTCGCCATAGATAATCTGAAAACAGAACCAAGACAGTATATACACTGTACACTAAACAGTACCCTTAGGAGCAAGTGCTTGATATACGGGTGATGCATACAGGTTATGTCACTGATTTACGGGTGGTGCATACATGTTATGTCATTGATATACGGGTGATGCATACAGGTTATGTCATTGATATACGGGTGGTGCATACAGGTTATTTTATTGATATACGGGTGATGCATACAGGTTATGTCACTGATATACGGGTGATGCATACAGGTTATGTCACTGATTTACGGGTGATGCATACATGTTATGTCATTGATATACGGGTGATGCATACAGGTTATGTCATTGATATACGGGTGGTGCATACAGGTTATTTTATTGATATACGGGTGATGCATACAGGTTATGTCACTGATATACGGGTGATGCATACAGGTTACTAGTATGTCACTGATATACGGGGGATGCATACAGGTTATGTCACTGATATACGGGTGATGCATACAGGTTATGTCACTGATTTACGGGTGATGCATACAGGTTATTTTATTGATATACGGGTGATGCATACAGGTTATGTCATTGATATACGGGTGGTGCATACAGGTTGTTTTATTGATATACGGGTGATGCATACAGGTTCTGTCACTGATATACGGGTGATGCATACAGGTTACTAGTATGTCACTGATATACGGGTGATGCATACAGGTTCTGTCACTGATATACGGGTGATGCATACAGGTTATGTCACTGATATACGGGTGATGCATACAGGTTATGTCACTGATATACGGGTGATGCATACAGGTTATGTCACTGATATACGGGTGATGCATACAGGTTATGTCACTGATTTACGGGTGATGCATACAGGTTATGTCATTGATATACGGGTGGTGCATACAGGTTATGTCATTGATATACGGGTGGTGCATACAGGTTAAGTCATTGATATACGGGTGATGCACACAGGCTATGTCATTGATATACGGGTGGTGCATACAGGCTATGTCATTGATATACGGGTGATGCATACATGTTATGTCATTGATATACGGGTAATGCACACAGGTTATGTCTTTGATATACGGGTGATGCATACATGTTATGTCATTGATATGCGGGTAATGCACACAGGTTATATCACTGATATACGGGTGATGCATACATGTTATGTCATTGATATACGGGTAATGCACACAGGCTATGTCATTGATATACGGGTAATACATACAGCTTATGTCATTGATATACGGGTAATCCATACAGGTTATGTCATTGACATACGGTAATGCACACAGGTTATATGTCATGGATATATATAGGACGATAATATTTCCTCTATCAGCACACAGGATATATATTTCACATGCTATATTTTTAGAATGCTGAATTAAACGCTCATAAAAGAGAACATATTTAGTCTGCTGATGTGAGTCATATGAAGGTGTTTAAGACTTACTGGTATATCTCCATGTGTTGTAATTATGGTGAACACTGGATAAATTCGGAATCGAGTCTCTACCGATATGAGATCTCTTTGATATAAGATGTATCAATAATCACTTTATACCACATATGATGAGTGAGTTGATCGTGGCCTTCATACCATTTACCTTGGTGTTCGGTTTGATGTTTCGGCGATATTCATCTACAGAGCAGCCTGCGGGTACCCATGACACCTCCAGACCAAACTTACTGACAAGCCTTTTGAGGAGCACCTGAGAGCCACTGTACACCGGCACGTTCATCACCTGTGTGGAATAAACAGGTAACTAGTATTCCACAATACAACGCGGTCACTGATTATGTCCTAGTATACCATACCTACAACACGGTCACTAATTATGTACTAGTATACCATACCTACAACACAGTCACTGATTATGTACTAGTGTACCATACCTACAACACAGTCACTAATTATGTACTAGCATACCATACCTACAACGTGGTGACTAATTATGTCCTAGTATACCATACCTACAACACAGTCACTGATTATGTACTAGTATACCATACCTACAACACAGTCACTGATTATGTACTAGTGTACCATACCTACAACACAGTCACTGATTATGTACTAGTATACCATACATACAATGTGGTGACTGATTACGTCCTAGTATACCATACCTACAACGTGGTGACTGATTATGTCCTAGCATACCATACCTACAACACGGTCACTAATTATGTCTTAGTAAACCATACCTACAACGTGGTCACTAATTATGTCCTAGTATGCCATACCTACAACGTGGTCACTGATTATGTCCTAGTATATCATACCTTCAATGTGGTGACTGATTATGTCCTAGTATACCATACCTACAACGTGGTCACTAATTATGTACTAGTATACCATACCTACAAGGTGGTCACTAATTATGTATTAGTATACCATACCTACAACGTGGTCACTAATTATTTCCTAGTAAACCATACCTACAATGTGGTCACTGATTATGTACTAGTATACTATACCTACAACGTGGTGACTAATTATGTCCTAGCATACCATACCTACAACACTGTCACTAATTATGTCCTAGTAAACCATACCTACAACGTGGTGACTAATTATGTACTAGCATACCATACCTACAACTTGGTCACTAATTATGTCCTAGCATACCATACCTACAACGTGGTGAGTAATTATGTCCTAGTATACCATACCTACAACTTGGTCACTAATTATGTACTAGCATACCATACCTACAACGTTGTCACTAATTATGTACTAGTATACCATACCTACAACTTGGTCACTAATTATGTCCTAGCATACCATACCTACAACACTGTCACTAATTCTGTCCTAGTAAACCATACCTACAACGTGGTGACTAATTATGTACTAGCATACCATACCTACAACTTGGTCACTAATTATGTCCTAGCATACCATGCCTACAACGTGGTGACTAATTATGTCCTGGTTTACCATACTACCTACAACTTGGTCACTAATTATGTCCTAGCATACCATACCTACAACGTGGTGACTAATTATGTCCTAGTATACCATACCTACAACTTGGTCACTAATTATGTACTAGCATACCATACCTACAACGTGGTGACTAATTATGTCCTAGCATACCATACCTACAACGTGGTGACTAATTATGTCCTAGTATACCATACCTACAACTTGGTGCTAATTATGTACTAGCATACCATACCACAACGTTGTCACTAATTTATGTACTAGCATATACTATGCCTACAACGTGGTGACTAATTATGTCCTAGCATACCATACCCACAACACTGTCACCTAATTATGTCCTGGTAAACCATACCTACAACGTGGTGACTAATTATGTACTAGCATACCATACCTACAACTTGGTCACTAATTATGTCCTAGCATACCATACCTACAACGTGGTGAGTAATTATGTCCTAGTATACCATACCTACAACTTGGTCACTAATTATGTACTAGCATACCATACCTACAACGTTGTCACTAATTATGTACTAGTATACCATACCTACAACTTGGTCACTAATTATGTCCTAGCATACCATACCTACAACGTGGTGACTAATTATGTCCTAGTATACCATACCTACAACTTGGTCACTAATTATGTACTAGCATACCATACCTACAACGTTGTCACTAATTATGTCCTAGCATACCATACCTACAACGTGGTGACTAATTATGTCCTAGTATACCATACCTACAACTTGGTCACTAAGTATGTACTAGCATACCATACCTACAACGTTGTCACTAATTATGTACTAGTATACCATACCTACAACTTGGTCACTAATTATGTCCTAGCATACCATACCTACAACGTGGTGACTGATTATGTCCTAGCATACCATACCTACAACACGGTCAGTAATTATGTCTTAGTAAACCATACCTACAACTTGGTCACTAATTATGTCCTAGTATACCATACCTACAACGTGGTGACTAATTATGTACTAGTAAACCATACCTACAACTTGGTCACTAATTATGTACTAGTATACCATACCTACAACTTGGTCACTAATTATGTCCTAGCATACCATACCTACAACACTGTCACTAATTCTGTCCTAGTAAACCATACCTACAACGTGGTGACTAATTATGTACTAGCATACCATACCTACAACTTGGTCACTAATTATGTCCTAGCATACCATACCTACAACGTGGTGACTAATTATGTCCTAGTTTACCATACCTACAACTTGGTCACTAATTATGTCCTAGCATACCATACCTACAACGTGGTGACTAATTATGTCCTAGTATACCATACCTACAACTTGGTCACTAATTATGTACTAGCATACCATACCTACAACGTTGTCACTAATTATGTCCTAGCATACCATACCTACAACGTGGTGACTAATTATGTCCTAGTATACCATACCTACAACTTGGTCACTAATTATGTACTAGCATACCATACCTACAACGTTGTCACTAATTATGTACTAGTATACTATACCTACAACGTGGTGACTAATTATGTCCTAGCATACCATACCTACAACACTGTCACTAATTATGTCCTAGTAAACCATACCTACAACGTGGTGACTAATTATGTACTAGCATACCATACCTACAACTTGGTCACTAATTATGTCCTAGCATACCATACCTACAACGTGGTGAGTAATTATGTCCTAGTATACCATACCTACAACTTGGTCACTAATTATGTACTAGCATACCATACCTACAACGTTGTCACTAATTATGTACTAGTATACCATACCTACAACTTGGTCACTAATTATGTCCTAGCATACCATACCTACAACGTGGTGACTAATTATGTCCTAGTATACCATACCTACAACTTGGTCACTAATTATGTACTAGCATACCATACCTACAACGTTGTCACTAATTATGTCCTAGCATACCATACCTACAACGTGGTGACTAATTATGTCCTAGTATACCATACCTACAACTTGGTCACTAATTATGTACTAGCATACCATACCTACAACGTTGTCACTAATTATGTACTAGTATACCATACCTACAACTTGGTCACTAATTATGTCCTAGCATACCATACCTACAACGTGGTGACTGATTATGTCCTAGCATACCATACCTACAACACGGTCAGTAATTATGTCTTAGTAAACCATACCTACAACTTGGTCACTAATTATGTCCTAGTATACCATACCTACAACGTGGTGACTAATTATGTACTAGTAAACCATGCCTACAACGTGGTCACTAATTATGTACTAGTAAACCATGCCTACAACTTGGTCACTAATTATGTACTAGTATACTATACCTACCATTGTCACTAGAACATAGTAGAACATAGTAGAACATGGTAGAACATGACCCTATTAGTATCACGTTCTGTTTTCTTATACATACAATGTGGTCCCCCTTTTGGAGGAGAGCTAGAAACACCGTGGAGATGGCTGCCATACCGCTGGCAAACACCAGACTGCCCGCCCCACCCTCCAAGGCGTTGATGGCACTTTCGGTAGATTCTGTGGTGATGTTGGACAGACGGGAATACACTGACCCACCCTGAAACACAACGGAATTCCACTATAACTAGATTGTTATGTATCTTCGTGGTGAACTGAGGCTGCACCTATGCCTGTTTAGACAACTGTACCACTGAACAATCTGTGAGATTAGAGTGTAAATATGTCTTAACTGGGCATACTGGCTAACATTCACGAAATATTTCTTGTTTCCTTTGGACTTGAGCATCTGTTTTCAATACACTGTGATGATCCGTAAATCCGTGATATAAGCAAAAGGTAATCGTAGTGTATACTTTTAACCTCACCTCATGCATGACTTTCAGGAAGTCATCGACTGACTTCAACTTGTATGTTGAGGAATGGTAGATGGGTGGGACGAGGGGCTCTGTGACGGTGCCGTCATAATGGAACCTTGGGCGCAGTGCCCTGGTGTCCAGGGCCACGTCATTCAGGTGTAGGCCATTCACGCCCTTCTCCAGGTCGGAGCGGGCGGGTGGACGCTTTTTCTCTAAAAGTAGGCCCAGGGTCAAGGTGAACAAAACGTGTATGAATGAGCTTTGAAACGGTTGTAAAAGAATCTTGAGACTATCCACCTATGCTCAACATTAATAAAGTTTCGGTTAAAAACATAGCTGAAGATATATGCATTATCAATGTTATATTGCTGTAGAAGTAATTGTCTGCATCACATATTAATGTAAACAGCGCAACTGCTTTTACAAACTTCGACTCAAGGATGAAACAAAACTCGTTGATGCAATAGAACTGGCGATTGAAGGATGACACAGTAAACACTGATGCAGTAGAACTGACAATTGAATGATGACGCAAAATACACTGATGCAGTAGAACTGCCGATTGAAGGATGACACAATAAACACTGATGCAGTAGAACTGCCAATTGAAGGATGACACAATAAACACTGATGCAGTAGAACTGGAGACTCAGGGATGACACAGTAAACACTGATGCAGTAGAACTGCCGATTAAAGGATGAAACAGTAAACACTGATGCAGTAGGACTGCCGATTAAAGGATGAAACAGTAAACACTGATGCAGTATGACTGCCGATTAAAGGATGAAACAGTAAACACTGATGCAGTAGAACTGCCGATTAAAGGATGAAACAGTAAACACTGATGCAGTGGAACTGGAGACTCAAGTATGAAACCAAACACACTGATACAGAAGAACTGCCGATTAAAGGATGAAACAGTAAACACTGATGCAGTAGAACTGCCGATTAAAGGATGAAACAGTAAACACTAATGCAGTAGAACTGCCAATTGAAGGATGACACAATAAACACTGATGCAGTAGAACGGGAGACTCAAAGATGAAACAGTAAACACTAATGCAGTAGAACTGCCAATTGAAGGATGACACAATAAACACTGATGCAGTAGAACGGGAGACTCAAAGATGAAACAGTAAACCCTGATGCAGTAGAACTGCTGATTAAAGGATGAAACGGTAAACTCTGATGCAGTAGGACTGCCTATTGAAAGATGAAACAGTAAAATCTGATGCAGTAGAACTGCCGATTGAAGGAAGAAACAGTGAACTCTGATGCAGTAGAACTGCCGATTAAAGGATGAAACAATAAACACTGATGCAGTGGAACTGGAGACTCAAGTATGAAACCAAACACACTGATACAGAAGAACTGCCGATTAAAGGATGAAACAGTAAACACTGATGCAGTAGAACTGCCTATTGAAAGATGAAACTGCAAAATCTGATGCAGTAGAACTGCCGATTAAAGGATGAAACAATAAACACTGATGCAGTGGAACTGGAGACTCAAGTATGAAACCAAACACACTGATACAGAAGAACTGCCGATTAAAGGATGAAACAGTAAACACTGATGCAGTAGAACTACCGATTGAAGGATGACACAATAAATACTGATGCAGTAGAACTGCCAACTGAAGGGTGACACAATAAACACTGATGCAGTGGAACTGGAGACTCAAGTATGAAACCAAACACACTGATACAGAAGAACTGCCGATTAAAGGATGAAACAGTCAACACTGATGCAGTAGAACTGCCGATTGAAGGATGAAACAATAAACACTGATGCAGTGGAACTGGAGACTCAAGTATGAAACCAAACACACTGATACAGAAGAACTGCCGATTAAAGGACGAAACAGTAAACACTGATGCAGTAGAACTGCCGATTAAAGGATGACACAATAAACACTGATGCAGTAGAACTGCCAACTGAAGGGTGACACAATAAACACTGATGCATTAGAACTGCCAATTGAAGGATGAAACAGTAAACACTGATGCAGTAGAACTGCCGATTAAAGGATGAAACAGTAAACACTGATGCAGTAGAACTGCCGATTGAAGGATGAAACAGTAAACACTGATGCAGTAGAACTGCCGATTAAAGGATGAAACAGTAAAATCTGATGCAGTAGAAGTGGAGACTCAAGGATGAAACCAAACACACTGATACAGTAGAACTGCCAACTGAAGGGTGACACAGTCAACACTGATGCAGTAGAACTGCGAACTGAAGGGCGACACAATAACACTGATGCAGTAGAAGTGGAGACTCAAGGATGAAACCAAACACACTGATGCAGTAGAACTGCCAACTGAAGGGTGACACAGTCAACACTGATGCGGTAAAGGCGAACTGAAGGGCGACACAATAAACACTGATGCAGTAGAACTGCCAATTGAAGGATGAAACAGTAAACACTGATGCAGTAGAACTGCCAATTGAAGGATGAAACAGTAAACACTGATGCAGTAGAACTGCCGATTAAAGGATGAAACAGTAAAATCTGATGCAGTAGAACTGGAGACTCAAGGATGAAACCAAACACACTGATACAATAGAACTGCCAACTGAAGGGTGACACAGTCAACACTGATGCAGTAGAACTGTCGACTGAAGGATGAAACAGTAAACACTGATGCAGTAGAACTGGAGACTCAAGGATGAAACAATAAACAGTGATGTGGTTCAACCACAAACGTTACTGTGGCTGCTGTTGACCGAGAAAATTCATTGTGTGTCTACATCAAGATTTAGGTTGGATATGTAGGTCAACAGTTTGTTCGTCGTGTGTTCGAGATTGAGCATTGACACTGACCACTGACCTGTTTACGAGACAGATTTCTGGTGTAAAGGCAGACACTTCTTATTAGACACGCCTTGCTTGTGAAAGAGAAGATAAATTAAATAGTGCATTTGAGTATTTTTGCTTTAAGAGTCACACACACTACCAAACTCCACACAATGGCAGGTTTAACAAGACAGTTTACTCAAACACTGATGTCCAACTTATCAACACTTTTTTGTGGGACTGGATGTCAGCTGCCCCGATAAAACAAGATATATTGTAGTATATAGTATATAGTGTGACAGATTGCAGAGCGCAGTTCTAGCTGTAGAAACTGTACAAGTGTTGTGATATATGATACTGAAAGAGATGCATCTCACAACACATATGCACACTGAGGCTGTGGTAAGAACTTACGCCATGACGCCTTCGATCCACAATATCTGGTTTCTGCCAGCACAACTGATGTGTCACTGACGTACAGGCCTATAAATATAACAACACAGCAAAGATAAATGCTTGGAAGGCCGACCACTTGTAAATTATATATTGTCGGTTGGAGAGGTGATATACAGCCCGCGGACAATAACCTTTAGATAACTCTTTATCAAACTACTGTAGTAGTTACAGCTGGTTTACTGTTACAACTCTTATATGCCAGTGAAAACACACACAGACAAGCTAAGTAATGAAATAAATGAACCGACGCTGGTTATGCACAAGTACGGGTTCTATGCAAGAGTCTGCACCAGTAAATATATTTAATAATAATAAGGTCACTGACATAGCGCTGAACTCCACGCCACGGGGACAAGCGTTAAGCGCCGCGGTGACAACATGATGGTTAATAGTAATCTGGCGTATCCCACCGGATACCAATTTCTGCTGGGGCAATTATGAACAAACTCACTCACTACGATGAGACCACCCTCGTTGTTGGACAGGACTGAAATCCCAGAAACTCTCAGTCGTCAAGCTGCTGAACACGGTCACGCACCCAAGATCTCTCCGTGACCAATGTTGCTTAATTTCAATTAATTTGTGACCTGGGCTCTATGCACAAGACCACACACCACCTCACACCACTTACTCATTTTCTGCCTATGTAGGGGTTCGATTCAAGAGTCTTCAGCAGTGTATACACTTACTCTGTTTCTGCCCAAGTAGGGGTTCTATACAAGAGTCATCATTGTGTAATCAATGGCACTGTGTAATCGTGACCCCTTTAGTCCTTTGCTTCTTTGTTTGTCTTTAAATACCTTGAGCTTTCTGCTTAATAAAGAGGAAGGCTACCATCCCGGACCTCGTCAGCGCAGATCCCCAAACACCTATTTACTCATCTCCTTAAAATGGACGACATCGAGCTCCTTGCCACGGATATACTAATTTAAAAACAAAAACAAAACAGTTTCCCCGTGTCCAGATATTGGTTTGACATTTGACTCGACAAATGCAATACTCTTAATCTGAAACGTGGCAAGGTAATTGATGATGGATCGGTCAAGTTACAAAGGGGAGGGTTTTTGAGCATCTTGTGGAAGATCAGACCTTGGAATCTTGGAATGCAAGTTCGAGACAAGCTCCGGAAAACCCAAATACAAGACAAAATTCGGACCGAGTATAAATCTCGCTTTAAGAAAATCTGGAGCTCAGAGCTAAATGTTTAAAACAAGATCAAAGCCACCAATTCTTTGCCGTTCCCCTTTGAAGGAGTTAATTGGACAAAAAAAACCACCCCAGAGTCTTGACCGCCTGACCAGAAGGATCATGTCTGATAACATAGCCCACCACATTAAAGAATTCATCAAAATCAGATTCTACTGGCCTTTCACTTTGGGAATACAAATGTTTATAAAAGGATTCTTTCTGTTGCAAAATTCTTATTTCATCTGTAACAACTTCATCATTTTCTGATACAATCTTAGAAATGTGCATTTTATATTTATTCTGCTTTTCCAAATTGTAAAAATATCTAGTACTTTTTTCTCCTTCCTCAAACCATTTAGTTATTGATCTTATAAAAGCACCTTTAGCCTTTATAACATAAATATCTTCAAACTTATTCTTAGCTTCCAGATATTGTCGATCTACTTTATCATTCTCACCATCTGACAACTGACAGTCCAATATTGCTAATGTTCTTATCAAGTCTCTTTCATTTCTATTGATTTCATATATTTTCTTTTTAGAATGGTCTCTCGAAATCTGCATGATTTTATACTTGATCCACTCCCAATCCACACGTGGATTTACTGATACTTCCTGACTAAAGGTTTTCAGAAATTCCTTAATTTTATTCCTGTACTCCTCATCTAAAAGACACGAATTATTCATTTTCAAAATTTGGTGCAAAATGTCTATATCTTTACCTATTTCTAGCAAAACAATTTTGTGATCTGATTTTATGCTTAGAATGATGTTTGAGTTAACACATCTACATCCTACAGATTTGGTAACAATAAAAAAATCAACCCCAGATTGAATAGTATTATTTTTTCTCCATGTGTTCTTAGTTTCCTTCGGGTGATTTTCTCTCCAAATATCAGAAATATATGCAAATATATGCATTTTTCTTAGGTCATAATTACATTTTAAAATAAAAGATAACCCTCCTACATTTATCAAACCTTTATCTAAAAATAATTTCCAGCTTCCATCAGTGGAATAATATCTTGGTATCCATGCCAAACAGAGTGCCTTACTCATACTGGTAAAATCCAAAGCTGAAGCTCCCCCTAGTTCTTTTACATTTAGCATTGTTGTTCATTTCACTTTTTCATTCTTATAATTCCAAATAAATCTAAACAATCCCACATTGATTTCTTTACACAAACTTGCTGGAGCCTGCATCATACTGCTTTGGTATATGAGCCTTGAACAACCTTCCCCTTTAGAAAGCAATATTCTTCCAAAAATTGATAAATTTCTTGATGACCAAATTTGGAATCGTTTTGTTATTTTCAAAATTTGGGGTTTGAGATTTTCTGTGGCTAAAGTATCATTATTTCTGAACAATTGGATACCTAAACATTTAATTACTTTTCTTGACATTTATCTTAAGGCCTGTTATTTTTTCAGATCTGTTGTATAGTTCAACAGCTTTTGCTACTGAGTGTATATTTTTTAATGTCAAGTTGGTATCATCTGCAAAATAAATGCCTTTCACTTCTTTCTCCCCAATTCTGACCCCTTGAATATCTCATTTTCTCCTGATTTTCATATTTATGATTTCGGAGCAAATGATAACAATATAAGGTCTTAAGGGCCATCCCTGTCTAACACCTTTGAATCACTGAAACCAATTGGCTGCCCTGCATTTGTTAACAACACAACTTTGAGGCTTTTCATACAAAACTGAAATCCATTTAAACATTGTCTCACTAAAATTGAATCTAGTGAAACAATAAAACCAACATCTGAGACTTCATACATCTCCAATAAATCTAATAAAAATCTAATATTCTCTCCTATATATCTACCTTTCACTAATCCTGTCTGGGCAGGATGGATTATATCTGGGAGCACTCTTATTAATCTATTAGCTAAAGCTTTGGCAATTATCTTATAGCCAACATTCAGCAGATTAATTGGTCTTTTGTTTTCAATTAGCAAGGGATCTTTGCCTGGTTTATCCAGCAATGTAATAATTCCTCTCTTCTGTGAAACAGTCATGGTTCCTACTTGAAAAGTATGCTGTAAATTCTTTATAAATGGGACTTTAATATTCTCCCAGAACAATTGATACAATTCTGCTGATATACCATCGCATCCTGGATATTTATTACTTTTCAATTGAGATAAGCTTGCTTTCCGTTCTACTTCTGTAATATCTCCCTCAAAAAGAATCATTTTGCCAGTCTGTCAAATTAACATTCACCCCATTCACTTCACTTAAGTGAATCACCAGAATGTGACGACTGTAAAACTTTGGAGGACGTTTCCCATTTTTTCTATAATTGTAAAAATGTTACTTCAATGATTAATGATTATGTAAAGTTTCTTTCTAAGTATTCACAGCAACAATTTTCTGTAGAATCCCCTCTTGTACGGTTCAACAGATCACTGTGACCCTATATTTGCGTTTTAAATATGCATTTAAAATACTTTATACATAAATCTCACTATACTGATATCAAAGTTTCTATGAAGCATTTCATTATAGATTTGAAATATGCTCTGGAAATATATAAATATTCAAAGGTAAAGTTTATGTATTTAGAAGCACTCATGTTAGATTTACAATAACATTATATTTGGTAAATATTTGAGTTTTTAAATTTGGATTTAAAATACTCTATATAAAAGTCTCACTATACCAATGTCAAAGTTTCTATGAAGCTTTTCTTTGTAGATTTGTAATATGCTCTGGAATTATATATATGTAAAGTTTATGTATGTAGAAGCACTCATGATAGATTTACAATAGAAAATATAATTTGTAAAAGTTTAAGGCTATAAACCAGTAGTCCCTGACCACGTGGACTTGTATGGTTTATGTAAACCCGTGGTTACCGAGGCTCAATAAAAATATAAAAAAAACACACAAAAAACATAGCCCACCACTATCGTTCTTCACGAGGTTTGATGATGAAAGCAAGGAATTCCAGCAATGTTGTTGGACAGAATCTCAAATTTGATGTTGATTTTGATGATGGCTACGTAATCTGGACGGTACGCTTGCATGGGAGTAAACCAGGTGAAGTCCTTCACCAAGTCAGCCCAGAGTCGGTCATTTATGCAAAACCTCCATGAGAAACGACTGCATCGTGTATATATGTATATATGTTCGAGTGTAAGAGTGAGCTGTCGTCTCACCTCAGCTCCCATGCAGGTGGTTCAGGAGATGGAGATGATGCAGCTGTTTCCACAGAGAAGATGAAGTGTCATGCTTGTGGGAAGGAGTTCACCTCCAAGGACAGCCTCAGTCAGCATCTGAAGACACACACCGGGATTGCGTACGAATGTGACATGTGCGACAAGACCTTCATGCACAGCGAACTACAACAGAAGAAAAATCCCACCGACTCCTTCGCCTGGATGAAGTCGGCTGGTCTTAAATGTGAAACTGAGGGCTTCCTTTTTGCTGCTGTTATAGGGACTAATTCAGGACAGCCATCGTCCAAATATTTAAAAAGTAAAAAACAATGTACTCAAGACATGTGAGACTTTATTGTAATTATTTATATGACGCTAATCTGTATTCTATGTAATCATTATCACTTCCGCATTGTACATTGACTTGTCAGGCAATTAATTACTGTATAAGACATTTATAACCTTAATTGGTAACCCCCCTTGACCGTGTCTGCCATCACATCAACTGGTCAAGAAAGTGTTATTGTTTCTCTATCTGTCCATTGTTCAGTCATCGCCCGTCCATTGTTGTCAAAAACTGTAGATATATATGCTCACATCAACATGTAGATTGAAAAACGGGGTACAAGTCCGGGATGCCAACTGTCTGCGTGTTGGGACGACCAGGAGCAGGATAATGCCGCTCGTAGGAAACCTTGGGGTTGAGCAGGTACTCCGCTCACCTCATTTATGTCTTGTGTATTTGTTTGTCATGTAACTAAAGAAGTTTGAGCTCAACGTATTCCTTCGTCTTGTCAACGTATTGAATGTAAACTTCATCTTAAACATGAGCTAATTCCCCAGTCGACCATATACCACGTGTTGACACTGCCCAGGACCAGTCACTTCCATCTCGCAGTCGCCAAAATGTGATTCTTAAAGAATATATTAACATGAAATGTCGACTTTGCGAGGACATTCCAGACTGTTCAACACGTTGTCAGGGGAAGCCCATGCATGGCACAAACAACATATCTTAAACGGCATGACGGCATGGCTCGCTGGCTCAACTACCGTTTTCGCCATGTATGTTGCTGTAACTCCGAGGAACATCCAAAGTACGACCCTCAACATGTCCTTGGCGTCATGGAAAATTAGGCTTTCAAATTTCTTTGGATTAGGCCAATATACAACCTGAGGAAAATTCCTGCCAACAAACCTGATCTTGCCCTTTTTGATAAAAACCAATTAATTGAATATTGTTATTGGATTTTCTATCCCTTTTGACAGCAACGTGATTGGCAAGCAAAGTATGCGGACCTTGCCTTTAATATGCCTCGCTTGCATCCCAAGTACACTGAACAACGCAGATCAGGATAGTGCCTTCAACATATGCTCCGGAAAGGTTTTGGTGGGTTCAACTTGCGAGGATACAGCTATTCTCAGAATTACAAGACTTCATCCAGTGATGTCAAGTGGCGTGTTCAACATCGGTCTTTGTCCAACAGAATGGTCCGAAGTCGCTTCAACTCGACCGTGTCCGACGTCCGTTGTTATCCCCAGAGCACAAAAACAGCGCGACTATATTGGTGTCAAGCTCGACGCCACTGGAATTTGACGGGGAAGGAACCACTGGTCTGACGAAAGTCGATTTTGGTCATGACTGATGGAAGAAGCTCTCGTTTGGCGCTGCAAACATATTGCATGTACACAACGAAACTCTTTGAGCAAGTGACGTTTGGTGGGGGAGTGACCCTCTAGGCTCACGTGACTGTAAACTTCAAACTTGTCACGAACAGTCGTAATCTGAATGGACAACGGTACATCACTGACATCCTAGACAGGGTTGTGGCATCAAGTTTCGATGGCCATCCTCTGAACAAAAGTCGTCTGCAGGGACGACAATGCTAGGCCACATCAGGCACGTGCTGTTGATGATTCCTTCCGTCAAGAGACGCTAGCAACTCTACCTTAGCTATTAACCGAGAGTCCTGGGGCTCCTTTCACGAAGCAGACTTTACTAAGGTTAACCTTAACTCCCATTCTTTAACACTGCACTAAGGTTACCTTAGTGCTTTGTGAAAAGAGGCCCTGGTCTGAATCCTATAGATCATGTTTTGGGCATTATGGGTCGCACAATACGCCAGAGAGATCCTCCAGTACAAACTCCTTGTGTATTGACACAAAGGCACCATCAAGAATCGAACGCGACTGCTAAATTCAAACGTCTGATACCGTCAATGAGGAGAAGAGACAGAGATGTTATTGCAGTCGGCGGAGGTTACACCAGATATTGTTTTTGCTTAACGCCGCATTCGGCACTACTGCAGGTATATGGCGGCGGTCTGTAAATAATCGAGTCTGGACCAGACAATCCAGTGATCGACAGCATGAACATCGATCTGCACAATTGGGATACGATGTCATGTGTCAATGAATTCAGCGAGCCTGACCACCCGATCCCATTAATCGCCTCTTACGACAATCATTGGTTGCTGAAGACCAGTTCTAACCCGGATCTTCACGGGTTACACCAGATATTCACATTGTGCTCAGGTATTGGTATTTATGGGATTTCTTGAGGATTGTCAGGTAGAATCTGAAAGAATGACCATATTTGTTAACGTCATACGACTATAGTCTACAAAATGAGTAAGTTTTTTGCCACCCTTGCTGCTCTAAATAAACTACAGTTTATCGTTATTTATTTGTTCATTTGGGGCTCTGTTTATTCAGATAGTAAGTTAAATTGAGATTTGGATGAGTTCCTGTTTTTGGTATTGTTAATGGTAAATTATTAATGATAAAATACTGATACTATAGGCTTTTGCGATACTGTGTATATATATATATATATCGATCCTGAAATTCATCCTTGGAATGTTCAAGTTCTCCTACTAGAATATAAATGATGATCAGTGTTCAGCCATGCTGAACATAAAGTATACCTCAGTATATTAAATGGTACTGAGTAAAAGCTTTAGATATATTGACAATGGAAGACCATGATGAGATATACTGTTGGTTTGGTTTGAGGAAAAATAGGTTATGGGCGTTGAATGTATGTGATAATAAATATTACTAACATCTAGGAAAGCGTAATACGTCCATATTACTCATGCTATTCAACAACAGAAACATTTATCCCTTTATGAAACCAACGTATAGGAATCCCAAACATAATACTGGCCTATATATAAAGGTTGTTTATTTCAATGGGAAAGGGAAAATTAAAGGTTTAATATAAATATATTCGCATGTAGAATATTACCTAAAATGGAGCCTGTCGTTCAACCAACCTTAAATATCATTGTGTTGTGAACAGATGGCCTTCAGTAATGTCAAGGTAACCATGTTCCTATCCCAGTAGCTTACTGTCAGCTGTCTCCCTGATTACAGTTGCCTTTCATATCTCAACGGTTTACTAAATTATTTCCTCAGAAAGATGCAACCAGATCCCGGTCATTATCCCCATCGATTCCAAGACACATGCAGCAGAAGTGAATTGTATATAATTAGACCACTGTAAGTTGTATTTCAGTTTTCATTCAACAGGTGTCTTCCTGGGTACCTAGGACTTTTGACAACAAACTACATCAGTGGCAAGCAGTGTACAAACGTTTTCGGTGAATTCACTAGGACATACACGTTCATTGTCCTACGATGCACCGCAGTGTGCATTCAGTAAAGATAAATTATAATATTGTGATGCTAGTTCCAGCCGGCTGAGAAAACAAGTTTATGTTCTAAAGGCGATTGTCAAGTAACAGGAGATGTGAGGTAAAATCTATCCTCCCTTCTCCTTTAGGCATCAGTCCTGAGATAAAAATCCTCAAATCCTTTCTTCCTGTTCTGTTTGCAGTCAAGCTTCGGCTCAAGATGTACCTTCTACCTGCCGACCGCCTCCGTAGTGTAGGTGTTAGAGCGTCGACCCGGAGAGCGGAAGGTCGCAGGTTTGATCCCCGACCGCATCATACCAAAAGACATATCGTACTTGTTGGCGCCTGCCTGGCGCTCGGCATTAATGGGTACAACAAGGACTGGTCGGCTCGGAGTCAGTATAATGTATCTGAGTGGGGTATTCATGCTTAACTGCGGCATGGTATCTAAGTGAGCTAGCACTATAAATAAAACCAGCTGGGCTAGTACAAGCAGCCACACATACACACGCATGCTCGTCGTCATATGAGCGAAATATTCTCAAGTACAACGTTAAACTACATTTCACCTCACCTCAGCTTCTCCCTCCTCAAACTGTGGCCAGACACCAGGCCATGTAACCAAAGACAGTTGGTAATATAGTTAAAGTGATACAATCCACATCTTGATTCAATTTGATTCAATGTTTTACTCATGACTGTCTGTCCGTTGTAAATATGAAAAGGACCTTTCTTAAACACAACTCAAACTGTTATTGTGAAGTCGAAATAGGGCTAGTAAGCCAGCGCTAACACAGGGCTCCGTAAGCCTTAGGTGGTCGTAACTTCATTGGCTTTGTGCAAACGGACACTCATCAGTATTTCCTGACTCGGCTTCTCCTTCTGTCCATGATGCAGGTCTTCAGAAACTCGCATTAGGTCAATAAACGTAGCTAAAAACATCGAACAGAGTCTCTTGAACATGTCGATTTAGAACAGACGCTGTACACTCACCTGGCAAGGAAATTCCTCTTATGGCCGTTGTCTTCATATGCTTCAAGATTTCATCAGACTTTCGCGGGGAAGTTATCCAGTAGCAGCAGCAGCTTGATGTTTTTATTAATGTCGGGTAAGGATTTCGATGCTCATGCTTTTGATCACTTGGTTGACTGGTCCAGACTCAATTATTTACAGACCACCGCCATATAGATGGGATACTGCTGAGTGCGGTGTAAAACTAAACACGCTCACTCACTCACTGCCTCACTCGGGTAAGGATTTTGTGAAATCTAACGCTGCAGCTGCATATTATCCGGGAAAATAAGTTATTGTTAGGTGTCCGCTACCAAGCTACAGTAGGGTGAGGTGAGGTGAAACTGGGTTTAACGTCGTGCTTGAGAATATGTCGCTCATATGACAACGTGCATGCGTGTGTATGTGTATGTGCGGCTGCTTGTACTAGCCCAGACTGAAGCTGGTTTTATAGTGCTAGCCCACTGAAATACCAAAGCCGCAGTGAAGCATGAATACCCCCACTCAGACACATTATACTGACCCTGCCGACTTCAGTCCTTGTTGTACCCATTATTGCCGAGCGCCAGGCAGGGACCAACAAGTACCATATTTTAACGTCGTTTGGTATGACGCGGTCGGGGATCGAACCCGCGACCTTTCCGCTCTCCGGGCGGACGCGGTAGCTATGGTAGGAGAGCGGTGGAGGAGCACAGAGAACACAGAGCATGTGGAGAAGATGTGACAGATGTGAAGCAAACACAAAACAGTAGAGTGTAGAACGTGTGTACGATGTTTGTAAAGACTATTTCAGAGAAGGCACGTCTTACTAAACTGTGTTAGTAAGCCAACTGAGAGCTTATCTTGTAATACTACAGACAGAGAGACAGAATTTATTCATCATTTATAAGGCCTCGGGCCCATACAACATACTTACGACTTTGGGTATAGATTCATGCATGCATAATAGCAATTACATTGCAAAATATTAATAATGTGTAGTTAATTGCGTAGCTTTAAAACGTTACTGAGATATCAAGGTTTCCGATTTGTTTAAAAGTCTTTATGTTTTCCGTAGACATCAGGTTTATGGAGGAGAAGCATATACAAAGTGTTTTTACCTCCCCCTATATTGTATGTGCAAAATAAGTCATGTAGAAAATCAATGACCCCCAATGACCCTATGTTACACATGATATTTATTGCATTATATTGTTATGTACAAAATTGCCCCAACCCCTCTCACCTGTTAGCAAGAAATTATGAACGAATTATCCGCCTTATACAAACCAATCTTTGTCCTTATAACGGCTATGGCGTTTTTATCAATGCGTTAGTAAAAATCCTTCCAAAACCAGTGCTGAACAGTTCACTCAGACATAATTGTTCCTCCCCGACCTAATTTCATGTGTTTTGTCCCTCAAGTGGTTCTTTTTCTTGGCCACCAGGAGACATGTATTATCAGATTTATTTACAGTAATTAGTGTCAAAGATCGTGGTATTTAAAAAGCAGTGATGCTATATTTCCTATACCCTATAGTATCAGGAGTATTATTTGCTGTGTCAGGGTCAGGCCGGACCGAACACAGACAAATACTTCTGGTTGAGTCTAGAATGGACGAAAGGTCAATGCATAAAATAATATACATAATTCAGTTTTTCTTAAACAAACTATTTCGACATGTCATTTATTTGTCTCTTATTCCTTTGAAATTTCGAGTTAATTTTATCCCGTTACATATATTACATGTTCGTAATTTTGATTATTTGTTTGGGTTGTTTTGTGTTTTTGTTTAAAAGATGGGCAAAGATTTGTGTGAGTGAGTGAGTGAGTATGGTTTACGCCGCTTTTTAGCAATATTCCAGCAATATCACGGCGGGGACACCCGAAATGGGCTTCACATATTGTACCCATGTGAAGTCAGGAGACCCGGCTTCGGTGGCAAAGATTTGTGACACAGTAAAGCAGTATTTAGGTAATATAATGCTCTATTGTACATGTGTGCATTTCTGTGACGCTGAACTTGATTGTGTGTTGTACAATTAATAAGAGGCAGTATAAACATTACAAGGTTACAATATTTCAATAAAGAATGACGTTGTGTTGTGTTGGCAGTGTATGGAAAAACCATAGACTGGACTCCCTATACCACGATAAGGTCCAACACTACCGATTTCTGTGGAGAAAAACATAGGATCCAGTGGATAAGCATCATAAATCACACTTCTTACTCACGTAGAATAATTTCCTTTAAATAAAGGGAAATACTGTCTTCATATACTGAACCGCAAAAGAAAGGCCACACCGATAGCGGTTTTAAACCCACATTTTAATTCGCTCTAACAATTAACAATCAAAAAATGGAGGATTGTGTTCAAACTTGACAACCATGGTTAACACATTTTCGGGAATCACATTCAGAGTTCACACAAGCAAATTCACCAAAATGGTACCACTAAGATACCTCCAAAGTCAGTATCGTGTGCCTCCATGGGCATCTATGGCGGCGTTGCGTCGTCTGGAATGAATAGGCCGGTTGATGAAGGCCATAGGCACCCGGGTCTATACTCTGCGAAATGCCTGATCGAGTCCAGCCGCAGTTGTCGGCCTTGGGTGGAGGTCATTTAGTCTTTACTTTGAATCTGGTCCCAAAATGTTCTATTGGCCTTAAATCCGACTGAGTGCAGGCCATTGTAGGGTTGGGATGCCATGTTGTGTTAGGAAGTCCAGTGTTGCTCTGGCAGTGTGAGCACAAGCGTTGTCTTGCTGGAAGATGTGATTTCTGTGACGTCCAAAATGTGGTACAACGTGGGTTCTTATGACGTGGTCAGTATAGCGAGCAGCTGTCACGCCATTTTCTTCGTCCTTGACCGTGATTCTGGAACACCAACCACGGGGCCAACTCTGGTTCAGACCGATTGCACCTCACACCATGATGCTTGGACCACCCCACGAGTCTCGTTCAACAATTGACGCATTGGAAAACCGTTCCCCACGGCTTGGCCATACTTCTCACTCTGCCATCGGCTGTCGAAACTCAATATCGGCTTTCATCAGAAAAACACAGTTCTCCATTGTCAATAACGTCAATTGCGATGCTGAGTTGCCCATTGCAGTCGGTTTTGGTGGTAACGAGCAGTGAGCGCAAGACCACGATATGGTCTGTGACAGCAGTGTTTTTTTTCGCGTAAAAGCGTCGACGCACTGTATAGACACTAATGGGTCTGTTGTGAGTCCCGATGGTCTGGCGTGCTGTTTCCGTCGCTCTGGTGGGGCGATTCCACCTGCAGATGGTTGCACACAATCTGTCGGTCTTGACGTTGTGATGTTATTGCTGGTCGTCCACTGCGTGAACGGTCTGGATGCTGTTACTGGCTTGATACCGTTCCTGCAGTCAGTAGATTGTCCTAACATGAACATCAAAATGATTGGCTACCCTTCGTGCAATCTGGACTTGCAATCGTCCCAAGGCTTAGTTCCTCTCATCTCTCGTAATCGTGGTATGGCGCTTGTGTCAACACAAGAATGATTTCAGGCGAGTTTGGGACTCGCTTTCATTGGTAGGGTTGTCACGATATGCATGTGCATTTTCATTTTCACAAATGTCGACGTAATACGGAACCTTTTACCACGTCTGTCTTTTTAGGTACGCTTGGTCGATATGCTTTTTCATCATGAAACACAGTGATGTTGGTAATAATCTCGTCAAGTTGGATTGAAAAACATGTTAGCAAAACGGTACAATCATCATAAAAACACCACCTTGTAAGAACAGAATTTTGCATTTGGTTTTGAAATTTCACTACACACGCGTGTGGATTACCTAGAAGTGGTCCCCCCCTCGTAAAAAATAGCGAAAAGTGACAACAAAATAATGATAGTTTGTAATACAACTTTTGTATTCGGGTGTCCAAAATTATGGGACAAATCATCAGAGTTGGTCTGTCGATTTCATGTGACTGTGTAAAATTTGGTTTTGTTTCAATCATTAGATTTTGCGTTAGTGAGCAATTCATCGTCTGCAGCATTAATATACTCTCCCAAAAAAGAAACGCATATAGGAATTTCAACTGTATTTTTATGTTCATTTTGAAACATCTTGTAGGCTTTATGAGTCAATGAAATATAGCGAAATTGCACACTGGGAATGCATACTTATCTGTCTTTGGCACCAACTCGAGGAAAGTCAGTTTGAGTGTCAGATGGAGACGTGTGGTGGCGCTGAAGTCAATAACTCGTGTGACCACCGTGGGCATCCAGAACTGCACGGCATCGCCTCGGCATCGAACGAATAAGTCTCAGAATCTCGTGTTGCGCAATCGCAGCCCACTCTGCCTGTAGTGCCTGTGCGAGTCGCTGAAGTGTCTGGGGCTGAGGGTTACGGCGTCGCACCCGTCTTTCCAGGGCATCCCACAGATGTTCGATCGGGTTTAATTCCGGTGATCTTGAGGGCCAGGTGTCGATGTTGTGGTTCTGGAGGAAGTCTCTAGTGTGACGTGCTGTGTGGGGCCTGGCATTGTCCTGTTGAAACAACTCCCTCTGGCGATCAATGATTGGAAGGAGGCGTGGGCGTAGGATTTCGTCACAGTACCGTTGAGCTGTCAGGTTGCCCTGGATCATCACCAAATCACTTCTCCTACGGCAGGTGATCGCTCCCACATCATAACACATTATGGTAACCTTAATGGGCCGTTAGTGGGTATCAGCAGATCCTTGAGTGGGCTGTTGCCCCACATTTTGATAACCATCCTCTAGCCACAAGACCCATCTTTATGGAAGACAATGCCTCACGGATCACCTGCTGTCAACCAGTTATTACAACAGAATGCTGCCGAGGCCATCCCGTGGCCAGCCACGAGTCCAGATCTCAATCCCATTGAGCATCTCTGGGACATTTTAGGCAGTCGGATCATCGAGATTATGGACATAATTATCTCGTCCAGACTCTATACGAATTGACTGCTGCTTTGCATGAGTAATGGAACAGGGTGAGAATCAGATCCGGAGATTGATCCAAGGAATGAAGAGGCGGCTTGAATGAGCTGTTCGGGTGCAGGGTGGATACACAATACACTGAAGGAAAGTCAGTATTTGGACTTGCAATCCCGTGAACAAGATGTGTGCATGGTACCGACACTACAAGCAAAGTGAAATTCGTAATGTTTTTTCATGAAATGACGGTATTTTCCAAATCTGTATCATCTTCAAATAAGCCAGATCATGTCATTGTAATCTTGGCTCTGTTTCTCCTCAACCCTTCCTTTTCACTCCAACATCCATATGAATTGGATATCTTTGACATATTTTATGCACTAGTTCACTAAAGTTGCTCAGTCTGTGAAAATACGGTTGTGGCTTAGTTAATTTCCATATGTATATAAGCAGGGAGCAAGTCGGCGCGCCCTGGACATTCCACAGTTTGTGACGATTATCAGACTGTCGACAAAGGTTGCGGAGGGTATTAACTGCACAACAAGCGTATCTTAATCTTTAAAATCACCTGTGTGAAATGGAGATGGTGCCATCTCCGAAAGTACGCAGGGTAACCTTGATCTTACAAAGTATGTCAAACAAACATGACACTCCAGGGGCTGTCACTCCCAAGGGGGATGAGCGGATGAGCTACGTTCAGCCATGTTTATTGTAAGAGATATACTTATACATCATACTTTAAAGTTTAAACAGTATTGAATTTCACTGAAAGAAAGTATGGATTGGTCAACAGGCATAAGACGCATTTGAAGATCTGTTAAGTGGGCACATGACTGATGTGATTTTCAGACCAACACACTAAATTACTTTATACACACGCATACGCGCGCACACACACGCATAATATCACCAATACAACGATTGCATTTGTGGCCATTCAGACAGGTACAACCAATCAGTTCAATAAAGGAGGTTCTTAATTATAATTTGATTTCTCCATTATATCATTTCAATACAGACAATCTGAGAAAACATTTACACTATTTCATTTTGTATGGAAATATACATGCGAAGACTAAACTTAATATGTGTATACATGTCTATAAAGAGTTTGAAAAAGGTAGTACCTGGAAAACACCATAATGAACTACGGACCAAATCTTAGAGGAGCGAATTCCGAGTAATCAAACAGAGAAGATTAAACGTTTAACTGCATTGCGATCAATACACAGTTTGATACAATAGCGTAATTTAACAAAGTGCATCACAATGAACAAGTTCAGAAGTAATTAAAACAAATCCTATGTTAATATCTCTTGGGTACGTGGGTATTGTTTTTGTGTAGGCATTCTTTATCTTTAAAACTGACGTAAGCCATCATCCTGAAGGACCAAAGTCTGCAACAACGTTCCACGGTTTCAAAGTTCATTTGCATACACGTGTTCCCAAGCTGATAGCTGGAACAACGAACGTTGGGGCACCCAATACACTCTGTCTCCTTGACCCTAGCAGAAATCTTAGTCACCCACCTCCATGATAAAGAATGAGAATTGAGATACGACTCAGCCGAGGAATTTTTATCGAGGGACATCACAATGTATCATTCATCATCTGCTTGTGCTTAACTACAAAAGTAATGGTATGGTTGGAGTATTTGTATAGTGACGCTGCTTTCTTACATACAGTTCATTTCAGCGGGGATCGAGGGTAAGAAAGTATCTGACCGTCAGCGTCCTGGTGACCTCCACCGTGATATTGCGGGAATACTCCGTGGACCAATGCGGAGACCGATGCATAGTTTGCAGGTGCCCCCAGGTTTATTAAATGACGATTGAAAACGGGTGAAAATGAAGTGTGCACGCCCCACCCCACCTCCACCCTACTCACTCAAGAAGCTGTATCCGCCCCTCCGATGGGTGATGTACTGTCAACATTCTAACCCATCAGCATTGGATTCTGATCTTATAGAAACCTATGTACGATAGGGTAAGGGTCATCAACGGACAGCAATGTTCTCCTTTTCGACTGTGCCATTATGGGAAAATAAAAGTTTTGAAGACTCCTTCCCGTGGTATTTACAGTTCATGGTACATTCTTCTGTGGTCTTATCTGGCAGGTTATGTCATCAAAATGAATTAATGCTATTCTCTTGCACTGGTGAACGTGTATATACCTGGGTTATAGGGAAAGTATTGCATTGATGTGTGTGCGATCCCTGGCACCTGTGGTTGATCACAGTGTACTGAGACACACTGTCCAGAAAACAATGTCCACAATGAGAGTGAGTGTTACTGTTATGACCAAAGCCCTGATCACATGATCCATGTGTTCCAGTTCAACTGAAAAAACTATAAGTATAATTAATACATACACATAAAACGACGGTGATGATATTTCATGTATGTAGTTCACTTTAAACCACATATACACATAAAAATGTGTCAAGGATGATGGTCATATGGCAACAGTCACTGATTGAAGGTATCACCCAGTACAGAGTAGCTCTGCACGGGAAAGACTCATGTGCGTACCGTCTCCGTGGTGTAGTGACTAGAGCGTCCGCCCCGAGTGCGGAAGGTCGCTGGAGTTCGATCCTCCAATCGGCTGGCCATACCAAAAAAGAAAATAAAAATATGGTACTTGTTGGTCCCTGCCTGGCGCTCGGCATTAATGGGTACAAGGACTGGTCGGCTTGGAGTCAGTATAATGTGTCTGAGTGGGGTATTCATGCTTCACTGTGGCATGGTATCTCAGTGGGCTAGCACTATAAAACCAGCTTAAGTCTGGGCTAGTACAAGCAGCCGCACATACACATACACACGCATGCACGTCGTCATATGAGCGAAATATTCTCAAGCATGATGTTAAACCCAATTCCACCACCACCACCACCCATGTGCGTATGTGTATGCGCGCTTGTGTATGCTGCTTGGAGCTGTAAGGAAAGCCTGGATGTGGAAATGAACATTTTGCCATTTTAACACCAACCACATTTGGGTAACTTTCATCCACACGTTAGACGTTGGCAACATCATGGCGTGTATGTGTGTGTAAAAGCAGCATTCCACGTAAAGAATTGTTTGTCATCTACTCTTATGTCGCTGGTGGGCAGGGTGGGCCAGGTTAGTCCTTGACGTCAATCTTCACATCACTTGTATGACTGCGATCACACACAGAAACACCAGTGGTGTTAACGTTTCTACTTTGATGGCATGTTATCTCCAGAAGGCTCATCTCTGATCACAGAGGCCATCGTAACTCAATCCTGATTTGGGTTGGGATCAGTAGGGGTAGAAGAACTGATCTCATGTCCTGCAGCAGGCCATGATAAAAGTGATATTCTCATTCTGATGGGCGACATGTTAGTTGGCATTGTGAGGCACAAAACAAACTTTTGTTCACTAAACATGTCTTCACCCAATATTGTTTTCAGCTTTTCAGATGGACACAATTTCTAGTATAAGCTGACCCTTAGCACCCATTGAGAGGTCTGTTACCTGAATGGTAATATGATACATAAAAAAATACTTCAAACACTAAGGGTTAACATATTTATTCATTACTGAAAATAAGATAGCAATGTTTCATTCTGAAAGAAATTTTCTGACTACATTTGATCTTGTTAGGAGGATCTAAACATGTCAACAGAGATCTATCAGAGACTTCATGATACTCTATGTCTTAATGTTAAAGATTTGATACAAATCTCTCATCTTTCTTCAGATGTCATTTGAACATCCACTAACATGTAAACATTTGGTCCATATCCCTTAGGAACTGAATGAGTAAGTGAAACTACATCACAAAGAACACAAGATAATCCAACAAGCACCCTGGTACACTCTACCTGAACACACACAATAACACATTGAAGAATCGATCACATCAATCACACTTTTAACCACTCAGTCCCCCACTGAAGCTTCACAGTACTGGAAACCCATCCTTGAGAGGAATACAACCAGATATGTATCATAGTAATGTATCATGTCAGTGGGACCTCTTCACATTTGACACATTTAACTAAAAATTAACTGAGAAATAACAAGTTCTGA
>NW_025766320.1:0-48308 GCF_003918875.1 Haliotis rubra
TAGGGTCAAAATCTGGTACAGCTATGGGGCTCTTATATAGGTCAAAAATCTATATTTAGACTATGAGCTTCCTCATGCTCAGCACCTGCTTATTGTCTCTATTCTTTAGAAGAGTCATATGTTTTGGGCCATGACCTCATGTGTTGGACATGGGTTTTCCCACAACCTATTTTTTTAGACTCTGGGTATATAAGCCCCGCCAAACAGCTTCATGTCATACTCAGTCTCTAGAAGTCACTGGTGAATATACATTCAAGTGATTTCACACATTGTCGAACCATACCCATTGCCATTTCTCATTGGATTATACTGTGTGCACTGGATTACCTAATCAACTTCTTAAAGTTACTCTGTCTACTGGGTTTATATTTTTCTATTCAGCCTCTCAACTACACATCTCTGGAGTAATTAAACATTGTGTATATTTCTCACTGGATTACAAAACATCTTATACAATGGGAAGTCACTACTATCATTTATACTACCAGTGTATTCTCTTTAATCCTCAAAGTAGGCTTCCATTATCACCCAGTATCAATTCCCAAATCTGACTAACTATAACTATTAAAAATGTAGAGAGTTAAGAATACATACAGCATCCTACAGCACCAGTCCTTAGCATTGTAACTTACAGGATACATCGTAACTTACTGAATTAAGATTTACATCACTAATCAGATTTGAACAGGTAGTAGGTGATGTAAAGTGTACATTGAAGTCAACTCACCTCTGTTCATCACTTATCCATTCATTTAGGGGCAAACAGTGAGTGGTAAATCTAGATGTTTAGAGGGTTGGAACAAGTAACCCATTCATGTAGAAGAAACAGATTGAGATTCATACTACATAACTCCAAACAATGAATGACTCCATTTTGCCACCCATTAAGTCCGACCTACAGCCATTCGAAGCTATGTTTTACGGGAAGGGAATCTACTCTCCCAAATCCCAAGCATGAAGATTAAAGAAGAACAAGCGTATAGTAGGAGTGAAAATAAAATAACTTCAAATACATGTTGCAATTTGTCAGCATGTTTATACTTTCTTTAATTTTGCCACAGCCTCGAGTGAGGGTGGTACGCCATATTCATTCTGCCATAACATTGCCTTCTCCCTGCGTTCAATGAACCGAGAAGCATGACGGCCTTCACGCCACGTGGAAAGCAAACCAGGGTCATAGATCGCGTCCTCCGCCGCCATTTTGAAACAAAATGATAAATGTATAGATTTGTAAACAAAATAACAATGTCACAACCATGCCCGCCGATGAAAAAAACTCGAGTATAATGTTGAGAGCTCATCATGAAATCACACACAGCATGCTTCTCACCAAAGTATCCCTATGTAAGATCCCTATGAACTTGCATTTAAAATCCCACATAATCATGTATGAATAAATACAGCCCGATACAGAGATACAACCTATAGAAAGTTGATTACACACCCGGCTCACATATGCGCATGAGCCTGCTTTAAAACTCACACGCAATCCCTTGAATGGAAGCACAGGCCGATATTAATAACACACGAGTTTTGACCGATAGAGAAAGTTGGACATGACTCCCCATATGCCACGAATCTTTAGAATCCAACACAATAAACACAGTCCAATCATAATCAGAACCTTTCCCTAGATTCATCGTTTTTTCCACAAACTATGGCTTGGATGGAAGCCAATGTTAGTGTGTAGATGTATACTCGCATTGTTAACATGTGTACTACTCGATAATGTCGTCAAATAACACATTATTCACGCAATACGTTCATACGCAAAAGAAATGCTCACAAATTAGAATAGAGAATGATCCATCACATGATTGCACACTCTACTGTGCTGTTTTGAAACGATCATGAAACCGCCAAAGATACCTAAACACGCACAGCACAACATACCGGCTGCGCATGGCAGTGAACAAAGAGCAGTAAATCTTATGCCAACAGCCCCGACCTAAAACCAGTTCACAGTCAGAGCTGGATCGCAAACGGGTCCCATTTATCAATTAGGTTCGCAAACGGGTTCCTGACTCAAAATGGCTACGTATCCAAAACGGCTTTGTAGACCAAAATGGCTTTACAACACTAGTGACCATTTTGTAATGAAAACATGTAATTTATAAAGCCGTTTATATATATATAAATAACTATATTCATTACAGATCATTAAAATTGTTGGTGTATTTAGTACAATCAGACTGTAACGGTGGGCTATCTGCAATACCATGAACTGGAAACGGTGGATTTATCTTGTATTCAATCAGCTTGGGAATGACGTTTTAAACTGAAACTTGTATGTCTTGATCACTGGTATGAGGAGTTAAACATATTTGTGATTCAGTGAAATAGGGTTGAAATTGGTACCTATAAAACCAAGAATTGCACAAGAGCTGTGTCATATCGAATCCTACAGCAATACATATCCAGTGGAGTCAAGTACACACTCTCAGCAGCCTCTGTGGAGGTGGTCTGTAACATAATATTGCATAATCAAGCCTGGACAGACAATCCCAGTGATCAACAGCATGAGCGTCATTCTACACCACCACGTGCCATGTGTCAACCAGCGAGGCCTGACCCACTCGATCCCGTTAGTCGCTTATCACCGATAAGCATGCTGAGTTACTGAAGGGGTAACCCAGAGGGTACAATACGATAAGAAACAAGAGATATACAGATTTCATTGTTTATTAGCTCCGTTTCGAATGAGTAGACATTAGGATAGGAGCTCTCCCCAAATGCCTACTTTACATCTGTTGTCTTATTACCCTTCATCATCATCCACCTGCCCCTTCACTCTTCATCAGATGTTATGTCTTCATCTTCGGTCGTGCCTCTTCGACCCAAGACTTCTATTGGTACAATTTTGAAATCACTTCATGATACATATTATTTGTGTCTTTTACTCTGTTTCCAGTATTTCCTTGTGTCTTTGGACCATACCGCATATGTTACAGATAAACAGTAATAAATCGGGCATACGTCTCTTTAAACGCTACACATCAATTTGTTCAGTTTGGCAGAATCTCATGGGTTCCTTCTGTTTAAACCCTCTTTTATGTGCCACAGCCATCGTTTCTCATCCAAAAGTCTTTATTCCGGCTCACGCGTACGTGAATACCATTTGTCTTATACCTTGCCTTCCTTCAAGATCAGCCATCTTACTTTTCCCTTATTTGTTGTGTGTGACAGCCGGCTTAATGATTCAACATCATCGTCCTCATTTCCTTTCCATTTCAGGACATTGTTTATCGATGTAAAATGCCTTTGTAAGTTATGGTTGATTGCTAAACACTTTGACCTACAATAGTCACAATCCACCAGGAGGACGTAGTCTCTTCACAGGTGAGAAAGTTGTGCATACCCACCCACTGCCTTTTTGCCCTCACTTAGGGTATCCCAGGAGGACCCACTGAGAGAACTTTTCGGGACACCCGGTTTTCTTCTTGTGTTTTTACCAAATCTTGCACATCTTGAAACATGAGTCCACAGTCATCACAAGATGGCATGGTTGAGGAGGTTTTCTTCACGTCTGCTCACGCTGAACATCTTAACTCTGGACTGAACTGTCCTGGCTGGAGGTGTCCTTTTTAAACTGAATGCATTGGGACCAAAAGAAGACGCCTATGGGGAGGTGTTTGGGGTTTTAGATCAACTCAACAAGTAGCCATAAGGCTTCTGGGTAGCCCCACTGAAACGGCTCCATAGAATGGTCTGTGTTACTCTGGATACATTTGCCTCATAGAAGTCATGGAGCGGGTTGTTGATCGGATAGGGTTGTTAAAACAGGAAGCTTGAATAATGACAGTTTCTTCGTTGTGTGGGATCCTTACTGGAAATACAGAATTCTGGTTCAAGGCGATCACTGAGAGATTACGATGATGACTTCCTTCCCGTGAAACAGATCTATGTCTGCGTGGATCTTTGCTTAAGCTGTCGACATTAAAGTCATCGAGGATAAATCCACGTTCACCTTCACATGGGGGTCTAGAAATGCATCCTTTTCGAGGTCAGAAGGAATGCCTTGATGAGGGAATTCCACATAGGGATAAACCTTGGGTTTTGAATGGCATTATACAAGGGCTGCCATCGTTTGTAGGAAGCCATATAGCCACGTTCAGTGATGGGTTTTAATGTTCATCCTTTCTAGGATCTGTTTCACTAAGTAGGTTTTCCCATTAGGAGGTTGGCCCTGAGACAATCATGGTGAAGGGGTGAATCAGTCTACATTCTTCCAAAGCACCCACATGTGGATTTTGCACTGGTGGCATCATAGGTGGTGTGGTGGTGTTAGTGCTGACGGTGGAGGTGGAGGTGGAGGTGGAGGTGGAGGTGGAGATGGTGGTGGAGGTGGTGGTGGGGTGGAGGTGGAGGTGGAGGTGGTGAGGTGGTGGTGTGGTGGTGGAGGTGGTGGTGGTGGTGGTGGAGGCTGTGGGGGGCTGCATTGCTTTGTCCATGTTGATTCCTGAGATGTCTAAGCATGGCATCCTTCTGGAAAACGGCGTGATAGCATAACAGGACACGTTGTTGACTGCATGGTGGTCCGAGGAGTCTAAATGGCAGGGAACCATGTCCTAGACTGCACTTTATCTAAAAAGTCGTCTTCCGTTTCCTTCATGGGAAACTAGGAGGAACTTCCAACTTTAGATTCCCCCTTCTGCTGCATCTGAATAAGAGGCACCGGCTTGTTCGACCACTTGTTGAGTAGGGAGTAGTAGAAATTCAATCTTAGCTGCTCTGTGGTTTCTGGTTTTGTTTGTCTTTTTCTTCCACTCTGGATCATACAGTTCCAAATATCGATCGACAGACAACATGGCAGATTTTTCTCCTCCACGTGTTATAGAATGATAAGGGGTCTCCACCTTTCCCTCAGCCCTGAGCATGTAAAATCGTGTCCATTTTTTTCGGCATCGGGTACGAAGAGTTTGTATCGTGGATTATTCATGATTAAAGAAACAGGGGCGGTCTGAGGTGATGCGTCACTATTGTCGCTGGTCCACGGCTAAACATGGTTAGATAGCCCTTGTGGCCTGTTATACAGATATCTTCATTGACCTTGGTATAGCTTTCCAACATCGCTGCCAGGATGTTTCCGGATGCACTACTATGAGAAACTAAACCCGGGTGTACCAAACATATTTAAGCCGATGCTCTGTCAAACAACCAGGCATTTTGAATGGCCTCATCTCTAAGTGCATTGACAAACTGTGGTTTCCAAAACAAATGCTACGATTGGCATATGTTACTGGCAAAAAGACTCTTCCACTCTACTGTCTGTCGTCCACAGGGGGTGAACTAATCTCCTTCGTAACACCGCTAGATAGTTATTTCTATCAGTTTTCCCTCAGGAGAACGACGCCCTCTATATCGAGTCACTGGTAATCTTCCCTTTAATAACCTATTGATAATACCATTGGATGGCGATAATACCCTGTTCTCTGTTCATTTCTAAAGGATGTCTTGTCGAATCCTCCTCAATGTCTTGAAACATTAACATGAACCTTAAAAATTGTAAATGGCACTTTAACATCATGTACTCTAGCCATACACTATTTCTAGCAAAATAAACTCTTATCGGTTGGGAGTTCTCAGTGAGATTAGTATTTGAGTCAACCTCTATTTATACCATCATGAGACAACCCAAGGCAGACATACTCTTTAACATTGATTTATTTCCAATAGTCACACATTTTACATCACACTCTTTGGTTGCAAATCCACATGACTACCCCAACGGGTCACCTCTTTCTGAGGTACTTTCCCACCAGGGCCAAATACGGACAATCAGGAGACCATTTTTTCATGTGTTCGGCCCAGGGATCATCATCTACTTCCCAGTTCTTGAGAACGAGACCACTTGAAAACACTTGCAAGCGTCCCTCTGATTAAGTACACAAATCCTGCCTGAGCCATTTGACTAGGGACTCTGTTTCGCATCTGCACTGGCCAGTCTTTAAACGAATCGAGTCTTTTCTGGAATGAAGTCCATTCAGTCTTGATTGCTGCAGTAATCGGCAGCGACAGTCTTGTCAGATAAGGTAATGTCCACACACATCCATGATATCCCAGACCAATGGTAACACACGTCAGCACAGTACAGCGTCTAAACCAAGAATGGCTTTTACACCCAAAGTAGCTGTAGTCACTAGGGTTGCAAAAGGAACACTGAAGTATCCCATCTTGTTTTGATGATCGTCCGAAGCATACAGGGGTATGCGTCCTTCAGTTCTACGGCACAAAGTCTGACATGACTCTTTACACAATCTACCAGCTTTTCCCACTGATCTAGGGACAACAGGGAATACATTGGCTTTGTAGGTATCACTCTACCACTTTTCTGATCATTCTCCCACTGTCGCACATCACCATTGTCGTCCCAGGAAGCGTACATGTTCCTCCAACATGGACGTGTGAGTACTACTTCCCTGCTGTTTAGAAGCTGCACGAACACTAGACACTTCCAGCCAGTGTTTCAAGGTAAAGCACGATGCTCCTCGTTTGGATGGTAGTAACTTGCCACTCAGTATACTTCGTACTTCCTCACATGAATTTCTAGTTTTCCATTCCATGTCTTGGCTGTCACATAGACGTCGTCCCCTAAATGTAAATGGCATCTGGGATTTGGAAGTGTTAACAGGGCCTCGTTATCACAACTCTCACGGTGAACGGCTTCCATCTTCGAGGTAAACAGCTATCAGTAGAGTCAAGAACATAAGATCCGCACGTAGCCCGACTGAAGTCAGAATGATATGGAGGGCTGTTCGGGGGGGACTTTATATTACCAACCCGAGTTTAAAAATAGAAACACCAGATGTTGATATGAGTCATGGTCTAAATATAGACTTTTCTAAAAATAGAAAGCAGCAGGTGTTGACATGACTCATCATCTAAAAAAATAGCCTGTTACCAGGGGCCTATTCTAAAAATAGATTTGACCCTATAAAGGCCCATAGCTAAAAATAGATTTTGACCCTATAAAGGCCCTATACTACTACCAAGTCAGCGAGCCTGACCACCCGATCCAGTTAGTCGCCTCTTACGACAAGCATGGGTTGCTGAAGATCGTGTTCTAACCCGGATCTTCACGGGTTGGCGAAATGAGAGAGCATGCAGTTGTATTGTGTATTTAGCGAAGAAATCATATATACTAAATATATATATTAATTCCAACTTTTGACATTTCTTGTGTAAAAAAATGGCGTCATCGCGTCGACCTGGGAACACAGGGATCAGTTTCATGATATGTCATGTTCTGCATTTGTTGATATCATATATATATCATATCTACACTCGTGAATTTATAAATATCCGTGACATATCAATATTTACTGTGTTATTGCACTGAGCATAACACAGGCTGTAGTTTAAAAATATTTAGATTTTTTTTTTTTCTAAAGTAAAACAAAAAGTAAATTTGCTGGTTTAATGTATTCTCAGTCTGTTTTACAGGATTATCAAATTTAAGATCAACGCGACATTACTGCTTTTGTAAAATATACATAAACCCTCATTGTGCGAGAAGCAGCGGCTGGTACACTTTCCTCGCCTTTGATTGGCTGATTTTGGAGGTGTGTTCGCTACGTCAGAGGTCAACTGATAGTTCGTGCGCAGAGACCGACTTTGTGTGTTGGCTGCCGAGGAAGTGCGATGTTAACGTGTAAATAGCACGAACTTAACGGAAAAGTAAATAATATATGTTGCAGTAGTGCCGAGAACTTGTTCATTATATCACTGATTTCATAATCACAGGGGGTTGCAGCACTGTTCAATCGGCTGACACCGGAGCGGTGAGACCGGGTCACGTTTTCCAGTGGATGGATGCCGGCTGAAGTGAAGATCAAGCTGATCGAAGCAGGACCAAGTTGTGAGACCGGGACAGCGCTCACTGTCACAAGGTCGGGTTCTGACTGACAGAACAACTCTGTGACTTCGTTTAAGGGGTTCAGGATCACTGGTGGTTGGATGGCAGATGAGGTTGCGCTGACCAGCTTGCGAGATGAAGAATCCCTCCGGTTCTTTCATGTCTTGTGCCACCGCGACTCGGCCGCTCGTCGGCTGGGCATTGACTCAATCCGGAAAACTTTTGATGCTTGGCTGGATGGATACGGCAGCCCTAAACAGATACATGGCGAAACGGACATCAACGGGTTTCAGCCCATAGTGACAGAATATCTCCCTGAACTTCTGTGTCTTTCGAGCCAGTGCCCCTTTGATGACGTACGCGAAGCACTCGCAGACATTCTCGAGGATGTCAAGGTAACGGCTTATCTCAAATACATTATTCTCCCAAAACATTTTCTTCTGTTGATATTAACTTTTACAGTTATTATTCATTATTTAATTAACAAATACATTCGATGATGTTTGGGTTATAACAGAAAGACATCATATAATCTATTTCAGTGAATGAGGCGTCCCTATTCGAGATCATTCGATGATATGAAGCTAGTCGGCCGGCTTGACCTGATTCCGAAGTTCCAACTCCGTTATCTGACATGGGCAATACATAAATGTCATATAACATGTACTTCATATTTCGGAATATTTCTCAGTATACAAACTGATGTAGATTAAGTGCCAGTTATGAAAATCGCAATATGTGGAATCAGGTCAACTCGTGACCTCAGAGTTGAGCGTGACCCTGGGTTATGGTTTGACAGACAGGGAGGGGGCGTGGTCAAATCCTGTTCACATCTCATAATATTATAAAAATGGTAGCAATAACTTTTTTCTCAAAAAAGATAATAAACACATTGTAATAGAAAAGAAATCCAGCCTTTTTGTGATAAAGTATAATTATTTGTATAACAATTGAATTTAAGATTTATTTGATAATTACTATTAGATATAATTAGAGTCCTGTGCCACAACTGTTGGTTTTCTGTATTTTATGCCAGCAAAATGTATCCAGATTATTAAAAATATGTCTATCCAGCTTTAGCCTTTATCTAAAACAGGGAAACAAATCTAGAAGTTAAATACAATACACAAATATTAATGAACTCGGTGAGACATTCAAGTCATAACAGAATAAGTAGTTATTCCCTGAATTAAAAGTGTTTTCATGCGGCACCTGGCAATATTCCACTTATATACTAATAAACTAAAGTTAAACACCACCTAATTTTTCATATTGCTGTAGGTGATCTTTAATGCCATGCCAGAGACAGTTGATTGTTCCATAACATTTTTGGGTAGTGGGTTAATTTGGGTGCATGTGTCACACCAATAGCCAGGCTTCGATTCCATACATGACTACAATGTGTGAAGCCCATGTATTACTGGGGTATTTTAAACTCACTCACTCATCATGCCCACTCACTTCTCTCTCTCTCTCTCTCTCTCTCTCACACACACACACACACACACACACACACACACACACACACACACACACACACACACACACACACACACACACACACACACACACACCGCGTGTGTTTGGAATTAGTTGTAATCTCACAATTGATAATTGATTCATTACCAATGAGCAATAATAAAAATTGGTTAGCGTAATTTGTCAGATTTTTCCGATTCAGGTTATTGCAGATGTAACGATTACAGTGCACTCTGTCAAACTCGGACTCTGTCTTTCTCGGATTGCTGTATAAACAGGACTGAACTCCACGGTCAGCCGGAATCCTTCTTTGTTATCATAATAAAAAAGTTCTGTATCCCGGACTCTCATTATTTCGGAGTTTAGGACCAAAGTCAAATCCCGATAAAGGTAGTTACATGTAAAAACATTGCTATATAATTAGGACTGAGCAGGAAGTCCGCTTGGACACAGTGTGATATCAATCAGTTGTAAAAGCGATTTTATTTGATAAAGATTGGTTTCTAATGGCGGCTTTTTAAGCCATTTCGGGTCATGATTGGTCAAAATCAGACACATGACCTAAGGCACCCAATCATATTACGGCAATGGATGCGTCCCTACGTAAGCGAAAACTTTTAGATTTAGACAAAGTTCTGGGTAAAATAATGCTATTCTGAACATATTAAGTAAGGAATTGCTACCTATCAATACGTAAATGATGGAGGCGATATTAGGCTTATCGTGCTAGGCTATGACCTGTGACAAAATGCTTCATGTATATATTTTCGCATTGAACATCGTGTCAGAAATGTGAAGATTGGCGTGGCCGAGGCGAGAGATGTCACTTGTCAGTGACTTGACTTACATGACATGATCGCACAAACAGATGGAAATAGTAATTTTATATGTACGTTTGACAACTTTTATGAATGTTGTTTGATTTCATTCATTAGTTTATTCAATTTATTTCATGAATTTTGCTCTTTGACAATGTTATTGTGGACCAGCTGCGAAGCAGGTGTCGAGAATCGTTGTTTTCAATAACATTAGAAAAATAGTTTATAATTTTAATTCTGCTGATAATAGGGGAGATAACTCCATTAAAATCTGTGTACTTGGACTACTGTATAATTAGGACTTTTGAGTGGGTCCCAAGCTGGTCCGAATTAGACAGAGTGCACTGTACATGGTTTTCTTTTGTTTTGTTTTTTTTATATTTATTTGCAAATTTCACATCCAATGTAATGCAAAATGATGCAACTTGCTACTTTAAAGTGATGACCAATATATCATAAACATAAACTTCCCAGAATCTTCAAGAAATATTCAGTCATGACATTTTAGTAAGTGAAGTGAGTTTTCCAAGAATTAAAACATGTTTCAGGTTCTAATAACTTCTAAGATACTCTGAGATATGTTCCATTGTCAAGTGTTTCAAACACTAAAACAGTAGTTCCAAAATTGTTTGTGTGAGTTTCAGAAATTATAAAATTCATAACCTATTTTAGACATTAAACATGTTGAATATTTTATTGCAAGATATCCCACCAGCTCAAGTTGAGCAGGTATGCGCTTTATTCTACATGTAGGCTAAAAAAAACAGGATACTGCACTCTTTGTGAGAATCTGATGCAATACCTAAACAACTCACGCAGAACCTATTAATGTCTCGGAACACAGTTTCAGGATGTGTTTGGTCTCGTTGACAATCTTCATCTATGTTTTATTCAGAGAGACAAGTAATATCTGTGTTAGTGATGGAAAATTTCAAAAGCCTGCAATACATCGAGTCGAGCAGCTATTTCACGAGTGACACATGAGTGAATCGGCTTCACTCATGCATCAATGTAGACTCTGTCAGTCTCCCAAATTGAAATTATGGAAGGCATTTATAGCCCCAATCTTACATTTACTCAAACCGTCACTCAGGTACAATTCCTTAAAAATATGACATGGAACACATCAAAAGGTTATTGTTTTAGCAGATTCAGAGAGCCCTGCATGCATTTGGAACTGCAGGGCTCCAGATAAGGACCGTATCGGCGTATGTACGGATAAACAGTATGCACGATACGGTAGGAAATAATTTAGAAAACGTAGCAGATACGCACCACAGCAATGGTGAACGGTCTTAGAATCATTTACAAGTATTTATCTGAAAAGTATTGTTTTATTGTTTATTGAACTGTTTACACAAGAGTAGCAATATTGTGGTGCATATATGAAACGAAACGCAAGATTACTGATAGTCCATTAATTTCCATTCAGTACTCTAAATGTACACTTAAGGTTTTCCAGTACTCCTATATTGAACAAATAAGGAGTACGTACTCCAGATGTTGAAAAATTATCTGGAGCCCTGGAACTGCATTCAGAACACACCAGTGATATGTAAAAAATATGCCTCTGATTTTTCACTCATTTACTGTGGATGTTGTGAAAATGATTGAAATGAAATGTTTAAATGTCACCATCTATTTTTGATGGTAGTAATGGCTCTGTTATGCATATTTATGCAAATCAGAACACAACTTGATACTGGGCTCAATTTAAAGAACTTGATTTAGCTTCCACCAAGTGAATAATGACATGAAAATCCGGTTTGTACCAGACACAATCAGGTTCAATCTAGTCCGTCTCACAGTCCCTGAACCACATTATGTTCCCTTCTGCCTAGCCCTCCATGCAGTGCTAAAGAGCAAAATGAAGCAAGTCTAGATTTCTACAGGTGTCTCCCATCTCACTGGGGCTCCATTTCAATTTAAATGGGTTTTATTTGTAATCATGACAATTATGTGTATTCAGAGACTAAAGCATGAGTCTAGGTTGAACCGTGGTTAACTGAAAATTTTCAGACTTGAAACATAGATGTATTCTGAGTCTAAATAAATATAAAATGAGACCTTTGCAGTTTATATCATGATTTTACATGAGTAAAAATAATCCTGATCTAGGAACATCGCCTGTAATCTTGAGGTACCCACAGTCTGAAGTCATTATGTCTAGAAAAGTAAGAAAAATTACGTAACTCATGGATGTATGTGAAATAACTAGCTTAAGTGTTACGTATAAATATGTATTAATTCCAACTTTTGACATTACTTGTGTAAATAATGGCTTCATCACGTCGACCTGGGACCACAGGGGTCAGTTTCTTGAGTGGCACAGCCAGGGTGAAAATGTCGTTTCTCTTGGTAGGAATAACTAAAGCAGAAAATTTTATCACAAACTTCACATTTATATTTACCAAATGTGTTATTCCTGTTTGTTTACCTGAAGCTTTTTCAATGTATTTTCTGTAAAAATGAATTACCATAATGGTGAAAACCCCCATTATATTTCAAGGCTACATACATCTACGGAATGCATTTACCTTTAGATTAATGAAATAGCATGTATATATCACATACACAGTTAAACCCTGCATCTTTCTACTCTGTTAATATTTTAAAAAGAATTTAGCGACAAACTGGTATTTAGATCTGGTACATCGAGGCCTGAGTCCATTGTTTATGTCATTATCATCCATTTTTTAGGAGACGCTGTTTTGTTTGTTTTACTTGCTTGTTTCATGTTTAACGCCACTCTCTGAAATATACTACTCACACTTTGCTAAGGATCACAAAAATTCCCAACTTTACTTAAACATAGATTTACAATTTGAAATTGTATCCATTTAAAACTGGATAAATATTAATATGGTAACCCTTCTTTAGGCAAACAACCACTTTAATCTAACCTTATGCACTTAATGCATGAGTAACCATAAAAATGGTTTTCATGGCAATGATCAACCACTTGCAAATCATGGAGACGAGTCATTGACAAAGTACACAACACCTGTCAATAGTAGGTATGGGATCCACAAGATGCAGTGACATTCTGAAACCTAAAATCCATGCTTACAATAAGTTTAGATATGTAAACCAAATTAGACCCCACATCATAGTTTTCTGTTGAATCTATGATTTGATCCTTAGCAAAGTGTGAATAGTATATTCCAGCTACATAACAAAGAGAAGGCAGGAATTAGTCCAGACATAAATAGTCCTGTAGAAGACTAACAACCAGTCTCTGAAATAAACATATATAACAGGAAAAAGTTCATAATATAAAAAAAACCCATATAATGAAAACGAGCCCTTAGACTTTTTTCATTTTCAGCCTTGCCACCATTCTCTTCCCACAGAGGTTACTTGTCATATCTTCCTACGAACCTCTGTTCTAAAACGTCCTTTTCATGGTGCGAGTGTTCGGGATTCGTGATTGGTTGCAATCAGATTTGGTTGTGCAATCAGCGACGTTGTTTCAAAAGTGATCATTCGCAAGGCCTCGGCAATTTCCTTATTCTTCGGGAAAACTAGAACCTCTTCCCCTGCGCGATGCGCAAACGTTTCTTCTAGACAGAACTCAGTCATGTAACGGCGGATCATTGGCGGATCTCCATCGCCCTCGTTGACAACGGACACGCTAGCCATTAAATGTCTTGTGTGTCGCATCAACACGAGTCCCTGGCAGAGGAGGGAAATTTATGGCCCCACATTTGCTTGTGTTACTATTAGTCAAGTTGGATCTAAGTCGATGTAACACGTGTTCTGATTGGATAGAAAGAAGGGAGATAATTCATGTTGCGACTTTTTGCTGCTGGGTGATTTTACCAGAACCGGGAAATATGGCCGTATTAGAACAGAGGTTCGTAGGAAGATATGACAAGTACCCTCTGTGGGAAGAGAATGCCTTGCCACATCTTCTAGACTTGCATGGGCTTTCTTGGATATATTTGCTTCAGGGTCTGTATGACAGACTAGTCGTGTAGGTGATAAGCACAATGACATGGAAGCCAGCAGTAATAATTAAATTAAAAGTTTCCCAAGTTTGAGGCAGGTATATTCCCTGGGCTGTAGAACTAGAAGTAAGAATATACTCCGAAACATTGTTTTCGTCAAAATGAAGAAGTTGCCATTCATAAGTTCTGGCCTTTATTCAAAGCAGCTTAAAACCAAGCTCACTCCATTCCTCACTGATGAATTCCTGGCTTCCAATTTTACTTTTTCTTAATCTTTTAATACAACAGTATTTCTTAGTTTCTAAAAAATAACAATTGGGACTGTATGGGATTGTTATTTTCAACAGTCATTTCTTCATTGAAGAGGACACTTTTTATGAATAGACATCTTCTTTATTGCAGTAGGGGCGGTGGGGTAGCCTAATGGTAAAAGCGTTGGCTCGTCACACCGAAGACCCGGGTTCGAATCCTCGCATGGGTACAATGTGTGAAGCCCATTTCTGGTGTCCCCCGCCGTGATGTTGCTGGAATATTGCTAAAAGTGGCGTAAAACCAAACACAGTCAGTCAGTCAGTTTATTGCAGTAGATGCGACATATTGGTGCGGACCCTAACACCGTTATCAAGTAAATGCCGGTATTAGGATCTGTTCCGATACTTTGTCTATCCATAAAAAAAATTCTCTTCATCATACAAGCTTCTAAATGCCTCTTAAAGATGCCCTTCTTCATAATTGTTAGACATGAGTGAGATCAAGATGACCTTGGTGAATGTGAGGGTTACCCTGTGTGGGTCAAGGTCGTTTGTTGATCAGTCCCAGATACATGTTCACAGGTGCTGAGATAGAGACCTGAAGTACGAGAATAGATACACAGTATTTAATGTGACCTTTGAAGCTTTGACCTGAATTGTCTTATCCTGGTAATTTCCATGCTTGCCATTGTCAGGTTTATATTTAAATGCAACTGTTGAGCTATCTATGTTTGTTTCTATTTTGTAGGAATTTAAGAAGCTGAGTATAATCATATTGATGAGGCATTGCAGTGATAACAAGTCTGATAACAGACAAGGTTTCAAGGCCTGTTGTAGTTTATCACAGATTATATATTTGTGCTTCAGATTATACATGATCCAGTAAACAATGCTTATTTTTATTGTTTACTGGTATGACATTGACAATTTGTACATTTGTACATCGTAACAAAAGTTTGAAAGCACCCATTTTTTTTACAATAGTTAATCTGTTTTCAGGAATACATGATTGTGTCATGTGAAAGGTGACAGAAGAGTGAGTGAGTGCGTTTAGTTTCATGTCGCTTTTAGCAATATTCCAGCAATATCACGGCAGGGGAAAACCAGAAATGGGCTACACATATTGTACCCATGTGGGAAATCGAACCAGGGTCTTCCGCGTGACGGGCAAACATTTTAACCACTGGGCAGTGCCACCGCCCTGTGAAAGAAGAACTATATGTATATGAAAAAATTCAGTGTTCTTTAAATGTTTTTGAGTGGTACTTTAAACACAGAAGATAATACTAAGCTGATTAAACTTACAATAATTCGCCTATTTTTGCCCCCTGTGTTAGAGTAGGTCATTAGCAACGTATGCTGTTGTAAGGGGCAAGGTGGATGGATGTTCTGTATGCCGCCATGACCCATTTTGCAAAGATCATGTAAAAAAATCAATCACTGGATTGGATTGTCCAACCCAGACTTACTTACAGCCTGTTATATTGCAGATTTAATGTGGAAGGTGGTTCTACCAATAAATATTCAAAATTAAGATATGTTTTTCATTAGCAAACCAAATGTTTTATCTTAATGCTCAAATCTTATTGTATGAGGCTATAAATCAACCATGTTGTCCTATGTTCTCCTTTGTAAAGTACACTTCACCTCCTTTCTAAAGTACACAGAGATTCAATAGAATCAGTGTCACAATACATGATATTGTAGTACCAAATGAATTCTTAAATCAACACAGTTCATTGCTCTTCAGGAGGGGCGGTGGGGTAGCCTAGTGGTTAAACTTTAAAGCGTTCGCTTGTCACGCCGTAGAACCGGGTTCAATTCCCCATTCCATTATATGTGTGAAATAAATTGCCCTATCTACTTTTAACATGCCATTCTTTGCTATGTTTTATTGAAAATAAATCTTTCCACACAATTGCTTACCAGGTTTTGGAAGTACTAAGTAAGTGTTTTGGGCATTTTTAGTAAAGTAATTTTCTTTCGCCATGATGTGGTCACCAGCACAGACAATTACAGAAAAAGATGTAATACAGCTGGTATCTGACCAATCAGAATATGGATTTTTTGTAGTAGAATAATAGACATGCTCTAAAAAGATTAAGTCTCCAATGGGCTAAGGTCATGTGAAAAATAAGTAAACATTTTAATTATATATTCTTCGATATAATTCATTAATCATACATCCTTTCTTTTTGAAGGCTATAACCAGATTTCCTTTGTTGATGCTACAAATAGACTCTCAGTCTTTGGTAGTGATACTACTGAACAATATGATCCTATAAAATTGTGTTCTCATGGCAGTTAAAATTGTGTACGTATGTTAATTTCACCACGAATAGCTGGAAAATTGCTGATGCAGCGTAAAGCAACATTATTTCTACCTATGTGAATTTAACTAACAAGGAATTTACAATTATTCAAGTTGACAATATCGAATAATGCCTTTATGAGAACCAACTTGTCAGTCACGTTTGGGTAACACCTTGACACTGATGATATCCCTATCAAGGTTTGGGTAGTATAGGTGCATCCTTGTGCAACCGGCTAACCAAGCTATTAGTATTACTGGGAGTTTGGACATGATTGTATTCCAACCATTCAGCGTTTGGGTCAGCTGAATGTCCGTGTCAAGCTGTCCGCACCTAGTACATGTATTCTATTCAGCGTTTGGGTCAGCTGAATGTCAGTGTCAAGCTGTCCGAACCTAGTATTCTATTCAGTGTTTGCGTCAGCTGAATGTCAGTGTCAAGCTGTCCGAACCTAGTATTCTATTTAGTGTTGGATGATTCAAATGATGCAAAAACAACTGGCAACAAAGCAGATATGTCCCGGTTTTACTTTGCTGACTATAATTCATCTGATACAGGTGTCAGCACAGGTTGACAATTACTGTTAATATACACCTGGCCGTGTAAAAATGTTTGGCCTTGAATAAACGTTGGATAGACGGTATTCTGAAACAATAAACGTCCAGGACTTTGAATGGCATTTAGAAGTGAAACACACAAAGGCAGAAATTTATGGATGTCGGTTGCTACCGTTAATTCTGTAACAAAAAGGCAACATACATATGCCATATTTCCTCAAATAAACACTGGGCCTTGAAAAAAAGTTTGGCCTTGAAGTTGAATGAATGTTGGATAACAGTATTCTGAAACAATAAACATCCAGGACTTTGAATGGCATTTAGAAGTGAAACACAAAGGCAGAAATTTATGGATGTCAGTTGCTACAGTTATTTCTGTAACAAAAAGGCATCATACGTATGCCATATTTCCTCAAATAATCACTGGGCCTTGAAAAAAAGTTTGGCCTTCAATAAACGTTTTATAAATAGTATTCTGAAACAATAAATGTCCAGTTGTTTGAATGGCATTTAGAAGTGATTCATATGATTTATGTGTGTCAACGTCTGTAATATGAGCAACATGACCTTCTGCAGTATGTTCCACCTGGGGATAGCGTAATAATTTACTGTGAAACATCGTGTACCTCATATCACAGGAAGTCGATATCCATAAATCTCTCCTTTTAATACACATTCAGTATCTGTGACAAATAAGCCCTTGGTTAAGGCCCAGGTTGTGTTTATGCTTGTAATTCTCCCAATTATTCTCTTTGCAGTTTTCTTTCAAATAATATTTGAGTATTTTGAAACTGAGGTACCAGTGGTAGGTCTGGGTGTATCATTAGGCAGAAGACCCATAAAGATCCATGTTAGAATTGCTCTTCAGCTGCCCATGCTTGTCGTAACAGGTGATTAATGGGATCAAGGTGAGACCCAAACGTGACTGACAAGTTGGTTCTTGTATCCCATTTGCATAGATTGATGCTTATGCTGTTGATCACTTGCTTCTCTCGTCCAGATTTGATTATTTACAGACAGTCGCTGTATACCTGCAATATTGCTGAATGTAAGGTGTTCATTTACATAGCGCCAAACTCCACACTAGGTATGCTCATAGCGCTAACAATGAATAGTCCAGCATATTATTGCCCTGCCTGTTAGGAGCTACAAGGTTAATAGTCACATGACTTATCTCACCGGGTACCCATTTTCTGCTGGGGCAATTTTCAACAAACTCCCTTACCTAAGGTGAGACCACATATGACATGTGCTCGTTGTGGGGCAGGACTGAAGTCCAAGAAACTCTCAGGCGTCAAGCTGCCAAACACGCCACCCATCCAAGGACTCTCCGCGCCAAAGGTTGCTTAACTTCACCTGATTTGTGACCAGAGCTCTATGCACAGGACCACACACCAACAAAACAACAAACAAATAGCAATCATTAGTCGGGAATCAAAATGAGAAAGTGCTGGAATAGATGTTGGGCCTTTAAATTGCTGAAGGTGAAGAATATTGGAAAGAAATACACATGAGTTTTTTAACTGAGAAAATACGGCACAAATTCTTATGCTTAGGGGAAAAATTGACTCTGCCTATAGTGGATGCCATGTCCAAGTCATTATTTTTCCAAGAATAACTCAAATATTGAACATTTCATTTTTTATGTTGGCGTAGACATTGCGTAATACAAAGATTTGAATATGATAGGATTGATAGACGAGCTTCTGACAGATCAAACTCTTGCCTCCAGATTTGGATTAAGAGCATATTATATGGTATATGTGTTGGAGGACGTGTAGAATATGATCAAAGAGTGTCTTGAGCTGTGTATTTTATTCCGGATTGCCGTCAGGGATGTTAAAGTATGTATGATTGTTATATCCTGTTGTCCCTAACGGCTCAAACTTTTCTGTAGGTTAGCTTCAATATTGGAGAACTTTGTGTAGCTATTATTTATGACATGAACAGAGAGAAAGTATTGTTCTTAAGGGTTTTACATGACATACAAATGTACACCCAGTATGCAAAAATGTCGAAAATGGACACAGAAAACCCCAGATACTGCATCCAGAGAGCCGCGCACAAAAATACCAAGAGCGTATGTCTGTAATTTCACCCATCAGTCAGGACCACTGTCCACATGACCACTGATTCATTCCAGGCTCTGAAGTCATTATCTGAGTGTACAGTACACTACACCATTTCAATACTTTACAGGACACTCATATTACCCGAGTGAGCAAGGACCCGTAAAATTCGCTCACTCACTCACTCTCACTCTCTCTTACTCACTCAAGTCACTGAGTATCAAGTTAAGAGTGAAAAAACGCAGAGAAATGCATTAGGAATTACAACTATTTGGAAGGTTAAAAGTCTTGCTATAAATGTAATTTCTCTCAAATAACTATATTGACATGGAAGTAGATAACATATTCATTTGTTATTCAATAATAATAATAATTAGTCCATTTATATTGCGCTAAATCCACATAGCGTAGATAGTTCATTATTACCCTGGATATGGGGGCTCACTGAAGTAGCCAAAGGCACACAAAACATGTCTTGATGAGCATCCTTTGATGATCCTGGGCCATTTCCTATTACCCGTTGTTCAGATCTATTGCTCACAGACAGGATCACTGGTAGGAAACTACACAAACATTTGTCATTATACATCTGCATAATGATTGAAATAAAATCTGAATGAAGCCATGCTTAGTTACAGTATCACAATATTATTCTAGGTTTTAGTTGAATTTTTTTTTTCTCTTGGGTCTGAAAGACACACTTGTCAAAATATGACACCAGAAATGTTGACAACTGCGGTCATTAAATAGGATGTAATAAAAAATACCTTCATGACCACTTTAGCTGCTATGCTACTCAACATTTGAGAAGGATTAAGGGCTTTTTGTACAGAAGTACAAATAAGCTGCGTATCTGGCGTAAATTATGCAAGTATTTATGTAAGAACTCAATTCCTATAATATTAAGTCTATTGCGTACAAGTATGCTAGAATTTTTGTAATTACTCAATAAATTTGATCCTACATGCGTACACACAAAATATATAATATAACTGAGGTATATTGAGAGGTTCTATTTCAGTACATGAACCTGGCAACTTGCAGTCTTTCTTATCGTTTCTCATATTACAGATAAAAAATAAATAACAAAAACATAAATCAACATTTAAACTGTATTATACGTCCCCAATTCGTCAAACACAGTAAAGTTGTCTCCTAATTATAATTTTACAATCAATGGAAAATGGCAAAATACCCAATTGATTTCGAGTGAGGTGGATACAATTAATTTGGTTGCGCAAAGGAAAATTAGGATACCCAATTGAGATGAACACAAGCGAGTACAAAACTCAGTGACCCAAAAAGTTACCTGTAGCTCTGGTTACAGTACTGGGATAGTATTTGCTGGGATAGTATTTGCATGACACCATCTCCAAGCAGCAAGTCACACACATTCAGATTCCACAATATCCTTATCAAAGACTGAGCAGTATATAATATAAGGGTAACGCTATTTTGCAGGGCATTATCATTTGCAGAAGCCCGAGGTCTTTCATTAACTGCAGTTAAGGGCAGTTGAAAAGACCGAGGGCTTCTGCAAATGATAATGCCCTGAGTTCCAGTGTTGTTAAAGAATTGATATGAGACCAGACTTGCTGTTTGTCGTTGATTACAGATTATTGCGTACACATCATGGTCCGTAGTTGGGCAAAACATTTAAATGTCATTGCAGACTTCAATTTTTCAAAATGTCTGAATTGTTGATATGTGTTAGTGAGTGAGTGAGTGAGTTTAGTTTTCCGACGCACTCAGCAATATTCCAGCTATATGGTGGCGGTCTGTAAATAATCAAGTCTGGACCAGACAATCCAGTGATCAACAGCATGAGCATCGATCTGCGTAATTGGGAACCAATGACATGTGTCAACCAAGTCAGCGAGCCTGACCACCCGATCCCGTTAGTTGCCTTTTACGACAAGCATAGTCGCCTTTTATGACAAGAATGGGTTGCTGAAGACCTATTCTACCCCGGATCTTCACGGGTTGTTGATATGTGTTAAGCAGGGCTGTTATAATTTATTCGAGTATTTGGTGAATCGAACCATATCCTTTCATGACTTCAGTTTGTTCTTTGCAATCGCTAGAATCAAATACCCATGATTTTCTAGAGAAGTATTTCACTTGAATCTTGGTGTTACTTATCAAAGCAGGATAAAAGTCCTATATTTTCTGTCATAGGCCTGTTATAGGCACTGAACTAAATTATGTGAAGATAACACATTAAGACGAGAGGTGAGGTGAGGTGAAATTGTTTTTTACGTCGTGCTTGAGAATATTTCGTTCATATGACGACGTGCATGTGTGTGTATGTGTATGTGCAGCTGTTTGTACTAGCCCAGACTTAAGCTGGTTTTAAGCTGCTAGCCCAATGAGATACCATGCCGCAGTGAAGCATGAATACCCCACTCAGACACATTATACTGACTCCGAGCCGACCTGTTCTTGTTGTACCCATTAATGCCGAGCGCCAGGCAGGGACCAACAAGTACCATATTTTAACGTCTTTTGGTATGACGCGGTCGGGGATCGTAAGACCAGAGAATAACCAGTCCCAGTTATCTCCTGAAACAGACTCCCTTGAGTGGAAAAAAAAAAATAACTGACAAATTGATCATTGAAAATCACCAGGTGATCATTAGAAATTGCACAGCATTCCATATTTTCTTGTGTATATTACAGATAATAACAGGAAATAGCATGGGGTATATAATTGCTGTGTAACTGTTACAAAAACGTTTGAACCAAGTCTATTCACTATTGTTTACTAGTAATTTCTGAAAATACATGTAACTGGTGTGTGTTTGAAAAACGCCAATTTGAATTACGTGATATATATTTCTGTTGAACAAGTTTGCCTTAGGAGAAGGAAAATAAATAATGCTTTTCAGATATTTTGTTTCAATTTTTTAATTTTTTTTTATGAATCCAAGGAATTAAGTTTAATTTTTTTTACTCATGAACATAAATACAAACTGTTTTCCAGATCTGACATGATCAACTCTGGTGCTAGTGACCTTGCCTCAAGTCATTTCACCTTGCTCTGTGTTGAGACAAGTTTCGCTCTGTGTGGTAAATGGAACCAGCCTGTGGCTAAATATAACGCTGATGCAACCATGCTTCTCTTCTCCCTGCTGACTTAGCTGTTTCAGTATACTGGTATATGTAGGTGTTTGTCATGCTTCAATGACTACTGTAAATATTCATGAAAGAAACAGACATATGTTTGCAATATTTTGCTCCTCCTATACGACACTGTGATATTAAAAAGATTTTTGTCAGTATATTTTCTCAGAAAGATGTTTTTATAAACATATTCATATAAGCATGTTAACTAGAATGATAATGTAATGTATATTTAGATATAAGTATGAAGGTTTTATGAACTGTATGAATAATTCGATCTCTTAATGATCCTTATGTCCTATTTTAGATTAATGTCTTATCACCATGATAGAAAGAAAATACCTTCTGATAGATTGGTTTCCTATTACAATGAGAAAATAGTTTGATCTTCCATTTTAATCATCATTTTTGTGGTAATCTGTGTATAGGAAGAACAACTGGCTGTAAAAAGAACCAAAATAGAATAGCGCATAAATGACTGAGATTGATTCAGGAGGTGATGGGATAGCCTAGTGGTTAAAGCATTCGCTCAGCAGGCCAAAGAGCCAGGTTTGATTCCCCACATGGGTGCAATGTGTGAACCCCTTTTCTGATGTCCCCTGCCAAGATATTGCTGGGTTATTTTGCTACAATGCCATAAAACTGTACTCACTCCAAAGTGACATGACGGATTATTAAGATTGAATTGAAGTATGAACTATTTGGCACAACAGATTAACAGTTAAAGAATTGGGTGTTCTTCAACATATTTTGAGTGGTATATATATATTATAGAAGCAGTCTGAATGTAGATTATCAGTGAATCCTTGTGAGTTTGTGTACACAGATACATGCTCAGATTTCTGCCATCTTAGTCACTTGACAGACTGATTTTGTGTCGTCCAAGCACACTCTGTATCGTATGTGTACTGACCGATAGGCTTCTAGTGTATATGTATGGCGTATTGACTTGATACTTTCAAGTGATGTTCATCTGGTGCATTGTGGGAACTAAATAACCCGAGATATATGATGAGATGCGAGTCTCCTGAGGCGCCCTCGCTATCACCAAATAATAACACATATTGGTATTCAGTGATTAATATTTACCTTGAGCATCGTGTTTTCCCATGATGGCCTCTGTAACTATAATACGAATGAGGGGCTATTTACCAATCAATGATGGTTCATCGCTTCATTGCTACAGATTACAGATGAGGGGATAAGGACCGAGTGACGATCTATTTAATTATGGACGGACCTGACCAGTAGTTATTGAGCTGGATACTGACTTGTTTCATTTCAACTGGACGTGTGACTGGCTTGAGGCTGTTCGCTGCAGTAAATAACATTGGATCTTCTATTTATCTTGTTGATAATGATCAAGTTCACAGTTAATTAAGAGTTCCGTGCGAAGAAAAAGCTTCTCTTGATCTTATTGAGCAGTTTTGTTTGCATCATACTAGGCAGTCTTGTTTTGATCATATTGAGCAGTCTCGTTTTGATCATGCTGAGAAGTCTTGTTTTCATCATATTGGGCAGTATCGTTTTGATCATACTGAGCACTGGACATATTTCCACCAATTTGAGTTTATTGCTTGTGTTTTTGATAACTTCAGATATTTCACAAATGAAGAAAAGATAGATATTTGTGCAGCATCAGGCAACCACAGAGAATGATGTTTTGCAGTGTCAAGACTCAAACAACAAGAAAACACTTATTTTTTATGCAAATTGTGAGTGTCAAGCATCACCCATAGAGCAGGGCATGTTTACCATTGGGTGTTTTACCTTGGTGCTTAAGATCATGTACCAGACAGGCCTTTCACTTTTAAACCATGTGCTTCTGCTAGCCCAAGAAACAATGCTAATGTTGAATACAAACAACTGTTGAATTTCATAACATGTAATTTGTGTTTTGTGTATTTCAGAAGCGAGGTCGAGGTCTTCATGTGCCCCGTCGATTGGAGAAGGGGGCGAGTCACTTCATCTCGGAAAAAGAGGTACTTTTATGTAACATGCTTTACACACAAATTTGTTGTCTTAAGGGGAGTTAAAACAAATCCATATAAAAGTCACATGTGATCATTATCTTAGTGTTCTGCAGCATCTTCCCATGGCAAGAGTATCCCTGCCCTTTTAAGCTGACCTTTCTTGGCATGTTGGTAGTCCACCCTTTGTGGAGCAAGAGTTGCTCCCCTTGTGATGAAAACACATTATCAAATCAGATCACTGTTATTAATTTCAAATGGCTTCACAAAAATTATGCTTGCCATGGAGTGAGTGAGTATAGTTTTACGCTGCTTTTAGCAATATTCCAGCAATATCACAGTGGGGGACACCAGAAATGGGCTTCGCACAGTACCCATGGATCGAACCCAGACCTTTGACGTGACGAGCGAATGCTTTAACCACTAGGCTACCCGACCGCCCCTAGACTGCCATGGAAGATGATTTGATCAGTTATATAACAAAAGATTTGAGATTACAAAAAAAATGAACGCTTACAGCAAAGGTTTTTATAAGTGTTAAATTGCCCTTATATAGTAGTGGAGGCTCATGGACTACACAGCATCAAATGACACTGTACATGTTGGAACGGTGTAGGTTGTCAGAAAATAGTCTCATGTTTCAGTTACTGCAATAAACGCTTAGTCATTCAAGTTAAACATTCAATGATGTTTGTGCCCATACATAAAAGACACAAAGCACTTGGGCGATTTGATTGAAGACCTCAAAACTGTTTTTCTTTCACTTAACAACCAGCTGGTGGTGTGTCCAGCTCTCCCTTGTTAGATATAAGACGCAACTCAATTGGGATGGATTTGGGGTTAGAATTGGTTACACAGTAACCTGACTGAAAGTGGCAGCTAATGGATTGAGTGTACATGGTCCATGTCATATTACCCAACAGAATAGCTCCATCCGACATTGCTGCCTGCACCCCCCTCTTCCCGGTCCCACCTGTTCCTACATGGGTATATATAGTATGACCAGAAATTATTGAGAATTTTAGGAATATGTTTAATTGGATTTCTAGTATAAACAACCTTGGCCAGCTATCAAGTGCTTGGTTTCATTCAAGAGAGAGAACTCTGTTAATCCTTTTTCATTAGTTTGTGAAGAGTTACCCCCCTTTGTTTACTTGCTAGCAGACGACATTTTCAGTGATCCTCAGTATGGATGATTTAGAGAAGAGGAAATTGATTTTAGAGTATTATAACAAGGACATCAGATCAGCTAAAGTGATTTCAAGTAGAACAGGCATCCCTTTGTCCACTGTTTATCGTGTTTTGAAATAATTGCAAATGGATATGGCATTGAGCACCAGGGAGGCGCAGGTAGGCCCAGAAAATTGACTGTCGGTGATAGGAGGCGGCTTGGTATTCTTGTTTCTAAAAAAACAAACGAAGGAGTTTAGAAAACTTAAGGCTGGATATGACTGATAGAGGAACTGTAGCTGTCTGTAAGGGGACAATTAGAACTGAGCTGCATGCAATGGGTTGGCAGAAAAGTCGAGGAATTCCATCACTGATCATGAAACCTGAACAAAAGGAGCGAAGGTTGAACTGGTGCTTACAGCATAGAAATTTTAACTGGGACAATGTGTTTTCTCAGATGAAAGTTCTGTGTGGCTGTTTCCTAATACACTGAAATTCTGAACCAAACAAACTGAAAAACCTTTGTATCAACGCCCAAAGTACAGTCCGTAATTTAACTTGTGGGGTGGCATATCTGTGTTAGGGGCAACACCCCTCTGTGTATTTGAAGGTAATATGAACAGTGAGCGGTACACAGATATTCTCGAGGGACATTTACTTCCATCTACTCACGTGTTCTATGGAAATGTTTGGATTTAAGCAGGACAACGACCCAAAACATCATTCACAGCATTCACAGGCCTGGTTTCGGACCCAAAATATGACATTATTAGATTGGCCAAGCTATAGCCCTGACCTAAATCCTATAGAAAATGTTTGGGGACTTATGAAGGAAAGTGTCAATAAGAAAAATCTGACAAATATTGGTGAAATGAAAGAAGAGGTGGTCCGATATTGGGACAGCATGGACCACGACTTTCTAACTTCTTTGATCAGTAGTATGCCCCGCCGCATTGAAGCCTGCATTGCTGCCCATGGTGACTTGACAAAATACTAACTGTTCACCTGTCTTTGAATCTGGAGTTATGTTCTGCTAATATTCACATTTAATATGTGAGTAATGAGTGATACAATTAAAAAAAATTAAATCTTTAAGTTTTCAATAATTTCTGGTTGTACTATATATATAGAGAGAAAGACAGGTACAAACACTTCTTTGGATAGACACACTCGCACACACACTTGAAATCACACACACATTAAAATATAGATACATTGCTGTCATGGTCTGTATATACACACAGAGACACTTAGACACGTATATGTAGACACACACAGACACACACACACACTCAGAGAGAGACAGAGACACATGCACACACAGACACACACAGAGACAGAGAGACACACACACACATCGAGAGAAAGAGAGACACACATACTCCAAGAGAGAGTGAGAGAAAGACAGAGACAGAGGCACTCGCACAGAGAGAGAGAGAGAGAGACACACACACACTCAGAGAGAGAGAGACACAGACACATGCACAGACAGACACAGAGAGAGAGAGAGAGACACACACATACTCCAAGAAAGTGAGAGAAAGAGAGACAGAGGCACACGCACAGACAGAGAGACACACACACACCGAGAGACAGAAAGAGAAAGAGACACACGCATACTCCAAGAGAGTGAAAGAGAGCCACACACATTCTCAGAGAGAGAGAGAAAGAGAGAGAGACACACACACATTCTCAGAGAGATAGAAAGAGAGAGTCAGTCTTAAGAGAGGCTGAATTTCAGCTGTGTAAATAACTAATTACTTCAATACATCCACACAAAACAGTAATACACCTTTAATAAAAATGTGGCTCTGATTCCTGACAGGGTGAAGAGTCAACTGGCTCACGTCATACAAAACTACAATGTATAACCACATGATACAGCGTTAGGGTAAGCTAACCATGTCACGCCTTACGGCTCCCCTCGTGTCCCGCATCAGTCATCTGTTGCTATCACAAAGGAGGGATTGCCAGATCTTTCATCCCCATGCCTTGGGAAGTAGACCTGTAATTTAGTGGAGCTTTGCAGTAACACAGGCTTTAAGAACAGTGAGCAATGATATTTTGTGAAGACATGAAAAAGTTCATGAAAAACAGTTAGCTTGGATGACTAGTTTGTGGAAAAGCAAATTGTAGTTGATCTCCATTTGTTGTATCCAGACCTGTAGACCTGTAGTAGACCTGTTGTATCCAGAGCTTCTGTGTCTGTAGATAGAGCACTGCTTGCCCTTCATGCTTGAATGGCCTTGAGACGTGGATGTAGAATTACTAGATATCATTGTATTTTAATATGTTGACAAGTTCATGGTCATATATCGAGGGATAAACTTTTCACTGTAGATGTAAGTCTTAATGTTCATCATCCAGGTGGCGATGAACAGTTAATTGTCCAGATAGTGATGACCATTTAATTGTCCAAGGCTTTGTCTCACTGTTTATCTCAGAGCTATTTTAACAGTGCTAAGCACTGGCTTACGTGAAGGCATTCAGCTATTATACCATTGCAATCAGATCTTGCTGTTGCTTAAAAAAGGTCTGCAACACCGTGTTAATTGGTCACATCAGAATTACCTGTCACATGACCAATCACACCTAATAGATCGGAGGCCGTTTCACAAAGCGATTGTAGCGCTAAAACTGTCGTAAGTCTATGTTAAAATATGGGAATTACGATCACCTTAGGACAAGATCGCTTTGTGAAATGCGGCCTGGATAAGGATAGTCCTCTTAAGCTTGACACAGGGCATTCTGAACGAAGGCAATGTGCTGAACAAATGATGTCGTGAAAGTTCTCCTCAATCTCTCATTTTAATGATATAAACACTTCAAACAGGTTAGACTTTCTATAACGTGATAGATTACTGAGTGACACACATTCTCAGCCATCTTTCAGACATAGCAGAATTTTCACTTTTCTTACTTTTCACTTTTCTTTTGCCTTTTACGCTGAATGAAACTTGTTTTGGCAGATGATATGGACTTTTTGTTTTCTGGCATCGATTTTCATATCTTTTATGAAACTTAGAGAGGATGGCATTAGGAATGTTTCTGGCAAAGAAACATTTATATTTAAATGTCAAGTTTGATCATTGGCTGGCTGAATCAGTCTTTTGCTGGGAAAGATAAATCATGAATTGGAATAGGAAACCATCCAACAAGAGAAATATATTTTTGTATTCTTCACTTAATTAACAATAGATTAAATAGAAAAACTCTAATTTGTCCCTCTGGAAATCATGCAGATGAACTAGTGTGGTTTGAAAATAATCAGTCATAGGTTTCGGGTATGACAGGAAAATATTCTATGAAATATTCAATAACTAAAGCCCGTCGCTTCCCAAATTTGTCAATCAATTGGGACATTTTGAGCACAACACTTAGGGATGATTCATAATTTATGGCAAGGGGTGGGGGGTGATGATGATTTTTATGGAAAAGCATGTACAATATGAATGACCCCCCCTAAAATTTATGTACAAAGTAAGAGACCCCCTCTGCATGTCATGTACAAAATCAATACCCCCCTCTCCTCCCTCCCACCATTTTAAGCATATGTTTTTATGATATTGGTATGTAAAAAATTGATGCCCCCACTGCCTCCTCAGAACAAAATAGGTGATTCCCCCCCCAATAATCATATCTCTCTCTCTCTCTCTCCCTCTCTGGATTTTCTGGTCCAAGCATAGACTGTGCTGATATTGCACTTTATATTGATGAGGGTGGCATTACCAACAAACAAAAAGTATCAGAACTCTTAAACTGTCAGAAACGGTTCATTGTTCAAAGGTTCCTTTGCATTTGGGTTTTGGTTAGGCAAACAAGCAGGAAATTCCGCTTGACCTCATTGAGAAGGACCATCATGTAATCAAGTGAGAGAAACAAATGATGTGGGATGTTCATCAGTATAATGTTCAACACAATGTAACATCTGTCTCAGCAGCAGCGTGAATACATCCAGGGTAAGCAACACTGAGTAACAAGATCAGGTATTCTTTTCAATTATTTAATGTTTTTTTGTTTTATGTACGCTGTATATTTGAAAAATCTATCTGTATCACCATTACATATTGCGTTTTGAGGTGTAGGGTGACACCTGGCATGTGGAAATTGTCCACATATACCATTAATAGATGACACGGTTTATGGACAACAGCTTTCACAATGTTTCAGACTTAATTCTTGCTTCTTCATTGGGTGAATGCTGAATCAGTGCACAGAGTGAATGTACATGTATATAGATAAAACATGTTTACACAATACAAGGTTGGAGAATGTACAAAGATAACTATAATAATCATGAAGCCAATTAGATAGGGATGAGGTCAAAAATAATAACGTAAAGACGCAACCATTCAGATCAACGGTCTGTAAATGTAAGACGAAGCCAATGATTAAAGCACAATGGAGTACACTCTGCGGAGGTAGATGCTAGGGGTGTGACGATTCACTCTTGCCTCGATTTGATACGATTATCGATTCAATTCGTCCGATTCGATTAATTTCGATTTGATTCACCAAAGCTGAGGATAAAGTGAAATTTGTTGTAATATCAGTTTAATTTGGCAAACTTTGGAAAATTGGAACAATGCACAATTAGAACACTGTCAAGACAAGTTGTCAACAAATACTCACTGAACAACATTCTCTTCCCACAGAAGTTACTCCTGTCATATCTTCCTACGTAACCTCTGTTCTAATACGACCCTTTCATGGTGTGAGCGTTCAAGACTCGTGATTGGAGGCAATCAGATTTAGTTGTGCAATCAGCGACGTTGTTTCAAAAGGGATCATTCGCAAGGCCTCGGTAATTTCCGTATACTTCGAGAAAACTAAACCTCTTCCCCTGCGCGATGCGCAAACGTTTCTTCTAGACAGAACTCAGTCATGTTATGGCGGATCAGTGGCGTCTCCATTGCCCTCGTTGACAACGGACAAGCTAACCATTAAACGTCTTGTGTGTAACATCAACACAAGTCCCCGGCAGATGGGGGATATTTGTGGCCTCACATTTGCTTGTGTTAGTCAAGTTGAATCTAAGTCGATGTAACACGTGTTCTGATTGGATAGAAAGAAGGGAGATAATTCGTGTTGCGATCTTTTGCCGCTAGGGGATTTTACGAGAACCGGGAAATATGGCCGTATTAGAACAGAGGTTCGTAGGAAGATATGACAAGTAACCTCTGTGGGAAGAGAATGACTGAACAAGTGATCATGAAATTAAGTTTCAGTCATGAACTCTGGTGTCAAGTGTTCATTGTGACTGTAATGTCACTGTAAGTCATTTGGAATGATCATGTTCTGTGCAAGGAATTTTCACTTGAAAGACATGCCCTCTTGGCATTTACAATGTCTCCGGCAGTGGATAATACCCTCTCACTTGCCACACTTGTAGCAGCAAATTTTCAACATAATTTCTTACGATTTCAGGTGAAATATACTCTCAGTATTAGAAAGTAAGTACTTTATGAATCGAATCGAAATGAATGCATTTGAAATCGAGATCGAATTATACATCTATCGATTCGATTTTCGATGAACCGAGCCGAATCATGACACCTCTAATAGATGCTTTGGTCTCATTTTATGGCATTGGTCTTTCTTTGGATTTTGATGCTCCCTTTTAAAAACTTCACAAATAGCATTACTGACTGTCTTGGTGGTCTAGTGGATAGTGAATCTGCCTGCAGAGTGGAAGATTGATGGTTGTAATCCTTGGCTGTGCCATACCAAGAGACATTAGAAGGTGGTGCTTGTTTGTACCATGCCTGGTGTGTGGGATAAAACATAGACTGAGAGGATCAGAGTCAGTGTACAGTACCTGTGTGCTGTATCTTTGTGGTTCCGTCACTTGGTGGTGTGGGATAAAACATAGACTGCGAGGATCAGAGTCAGTGTACAGTATCTGTGTGCTGTATCTTTGTGCTTCTGTCACTTGGTGGTGTGGGATAAAACATAGACTGCGAGGATCAGAGTCGGTGTACAGTATCTGTGTGCTGTATCTTTGTGGTTCTGTCACTTGGTGGTGTGGGATAAAACATAGACTGCCAGGATCAGAGTCAGTGTACAGTATCTGTGTGCTGTATGTTTGTGCTTCTGTCACTTGGTGGTGTGGGATAAAACATAGACTGCGAGGATCAGAGTCAGTGTACAGTATCTGTGTGCTGTATCTTTGTGGTTCCGTCACTTGGTGGTGTGGGATAAAACATAGACTGCCAGGATCATCAGAGTCAGTGTACAGTATCTGTGTGCTGTATCTTTGTGCTTCTGTCACTTGGTGGTGTGGGATAAAACATAGACTGCGAGGATCAGAGTCAGTGTACAGTATCTGTGTGCTGTATCTTTGTGGTTCTGTCACTTGGTGGTGTGGGATAAAACATAGACTGCCAGGATCAGAGTCAGTGTATAGTATCTGTGTGCTGTATGTTTGTGCTTCTGTCACTTGGTGGTGTGGGATAAAACATAGACTGTGAGGATCAGAGTCAGTGTACAGTATCTGTGTGCTGTATCTTTGTGGTTCTGTCACTTGGTGGTGTGGGATAAAACATAGACTGCCAGGATCAGAGTCAGTGTATAGTATCTGTGTGCTGTATCTTTGTGCTTCTGTCACTTGGTGGTGTGGGATAAAACATAGACTGCCAGGATCAGAGTCAGTGTATAGTATCTGTGTGCTGTATCTTTGTGGTTCTGTCACTTGGTGGTGTGGGATAAAACATAGACTGCCAGGGTCAGAGTCAGTGTACAGTATCTGTGTGCTGTATGTTTGTGGTTCTGTCACTTGGTGGTGTGGGATAAAACATAGACTGCAAGGATCAGAGTCAGTGCATAGTATCTGTGTGCTGTATCTTTGTGCTTCTGTCACTTGGTGAGTGAATAAGTATCATTTTACACCACTTGTTGACAGCTCATGTTGACATCCAGGGAAGTACTGTAATCGTAGTTATTTGCGTGGGATTAATTTTCTCGCTTTTAGCGCATAATGATTGTGCGTCAATAATCATACCAAGCGAAATATTCATGGTCAAGTCATGACAAATACTCAAGTAGGAACAACATGCAATTTGTTTATTCTCTCAGATAACAACATCAAAACAATATACAAAGGAATAGAGGCATATACTAGTTTACTAGTAATAGCGATCACAATCAGCAAATGTTTGTTATCAGTTTGTCAGTTAGTTGATAGCTGATTACTCATAATCACAAAATGATCGAAGCTCACTTACATCAGTCACAAATCACAATGTTAACACAAGTATAATCCCACCTCTCTCTGATTGTTTTAGTAAACACGATTCAATTGTGGCGGCTAGCTTTGATCATTGCATGTCTATGGGTTGTGAAAACTTGTGATGGACACCATCACTCAGGCGTTTGAAATGTGTGCGAAAAAAACTACTGCGCTAATAGGTCTTTTGTGAACTTTCTGCTAAAATTGCACCCCATGAAAATATATACGATTACAGTAGTTTGTCAAGAGCGCTCGTCAACAGTTTAACATGTCAAGAATTTTCATGTTTACTCAGTTCATTGTTTCTGCCCCCTCTAAATTTCGCAAATGTGGAGGAAAACTTAAATTATGAGGCCAGTTTATTTTCACTCATGTTTTTTTGTTTGTGAACATATTAACTAAAAGAGCATATAATCATGTCGCAGGCCCTAAAATATGTGGTATAACAATTTTAATGTATGTGTGTGGAAATGTTTACTTCCGCTTCCAGAGCTGTATGCTTTTATATACTGCTCAGCTTTTGATAAGGATATTGTGGAATCTGAATGTGTGTGACTTGCTGCTTGGAGATGGTGTCATGCAAATACTATCCCAGCAAATACTGATAAGGATATTGTGCAATCTGAATGTTTGTGGTTTGCTGCTCGGAGTGAGTAAGTGAGTTAGTTTGTCTTTACGCCACGTTTAGCAATATTCCAGCAATATCACGGCAGGGGACACTAGATATGAGCTTCATGCATTGCGCCCTTGTGGGGAACCGAACTCGGTTCTTCAGTGTGTTGAGCGGACACTTTCACGATCAGGCTACCCCACTGCCCCCTCTGTCGCTTGGTATCTCAATGGGGCAGCGCTAGTGATGTTCCGATGATCGAACATAAAAAATTATTACTGATTGTAAAAAACATATTTTCGATTAATCGGAATTATGTTGTTTTTGTATAACACCTTTGAATGAAGTAAACTAGCCATCAAATTTGACGAATATTCACGAACAAGCATGCGCTCAACAGCGTAAAGCTATGCACATTGTAAAATTTGCATGCATGCGTGCATTTCATTGCATTACAGCATTAGTTATAAAAAAAACATTAATTAGAAGAAAAAAAACTGAAAAACCTTTAAAATTGGTGATTACATTAAAAATGTTTATATTTCGATTATAATCGATAATCGTTCACCACAATCCTCCGATAATCGATAGTGGATTTGGTTTCCGATTCCCAACACTAGGTAGCGCTGTTATACCAAAATCCAAACTAAAGCACAGAGCAACACACGTTCTACAAGTTAATCCCATTTCACAGCTCACTTTGTAAGCAGGTTAGGTTGCATTGCACAACTGGTATAAGAACTTGAAACAACGTGTGTTCACTAATGCGTTGAGCTACGTGGTAAGAAAAACTACATTTGTGTTGTTACTTTCTCTGGCTGAGACTGAAGTAGGAGGTGCCTAATTAGCCTCACACAAGTCAGAAAGTGTTGTTTAGAATAGCATATTTTGAAGACATTATCGTTTGGCCGTGTTTTAAAGTAGGGAACTAGAACTTGTCATAATCCTTCTTTGAGTGGCATTTTAGGAGTAGGTAAGTATAGGGAGTACAATATATAAGTGTATGGGTAACAGCTTCTTATAGTTTGTGAGTGCAACGTTTCGGTTCACATTCTTGTACCTGCCAGACAACAGTAAAAGGATCTGTACCAAAACATAGCACTCATGGAAAACATGAAAAAAAGAATTTCTTATCCATAAATTTGTCAGTATTGTCATATATTGCTATTGCTGGAAAATATGACAGAAAGGATAACTGGCAGGAATTTATGCAGTCACATGCAAGGATCTAAATCATCACTAGCAGGGATCTAGGGTGTCACTAGCAGGGATCTTGGGTGTCACTAGCAGGGATATGGGGTGTCTCTAGCAGGGATATGGGTTGTCACTAGCAGGGATATGGGTTGTCACTAGCAGGAATCTAGGATGTCACTACCAGGGATATGGGTGTCACTAGCAGGGATATGGGGTGTCACTAGCAGGGATATGGGGTGTCACTAGAAAGGATCTTGGGTGTCACTAGCAGGGATATGGGGTGTCACTAGAAGGGATCTAGGGTGCCACTAGATGGGATCTAGGGTGTCACTAGCAGAGATCTTGGGTGTCACTAGCAGGGATCTAGGGTGTCACTAGCAGGGATCTTGGGCGTCACTAGCAGGGATCTAGGGTGTCACTAGCAGGGATCTAGGATGTCACTACCAGGGATATAGGGTGTCACTAGCAGGGATCTATGGTGTCACCACCAGGGATATGGGGTGTCACTAGAAGGGATCTAGGGTGTCACTAGAAGGGATCTAGGGTTTCACTAGCAGAGATCTTGGGTGTCACTAGCAGGGATCTAGGGTGTCACTAGCAGGAATCTAGGATGTCACTAGCAGGGATCTAGGATGTCACTAGCAGGGATCTAGGGTGTCACTAATCTAGGGTGTCACTAGCAGGGATCTAGGATGTCACTAGCAGGGATGTATGGTGTCACTAGCAGGGATCTAGGATGTCACCAGCAGGGATCTAGGATGTCATCAGCAGGGATCTAGGATGTAGCAGGGATTTAGGGTGTCATCAGCAGGGAAGAAGTCACTATCACTGATTTAGGGTGTCACTAGCAGGGATCTAGGGTGTCACTAGCAGGGATCTAGGGTGTCACTAGCAGGGATCTAGGGTGTCACTAGCAAGAATCTACGGTATCACTAGCAGAGATCTTGTGTGTTGACTGTAAGGGTATTCACAGGCAGGGACCTCGGACGTCTCTAGCAGGGACCTCGGAGTCATTAGGAGGGATTATCTCCTTAAGAAGATACTGTTATTTCAGGTTTTCGTTGTTTTTTAATTAGTTTTTCTTTCTTTTTTAATCAAGACGTATATTTACATTGTATTCCTTGCAGTAATATGATACCAAGCCTTCTGGACCTTTCTCTTTTAGGTCTTGTTATCAGTCAAATACAAGTCATCTCTGCAAAGCCATAACATTGCTTTTTACTGTAACAACACTGATTGGTCAAAATTCTTTTCTAGTTTGGTAATTGTTACTGACACTGGCTGCTGACCTGGGGATAAATGTTAGCCTCAGAGTAGGTTTACTGAAATCTCGGCCCTAAAATAGAAGGCAGGAACAAAAGTGTGAACAATGCTGGGGTTGTATATGTGTATTGCAATATATTGCGATTCTGGTACCCATATCCTGATACTCATGCTTAGAAACGGTGTAAGCATCTATACCGAAAATAAATGTTATGGTTGTGATAACTTAAATCTCGAATTTAGATTTGATTTTAAGGGATTGTATTTTCATTTTTATGATATTTCTTGCGTGTAAAGTGTGCCGTTTTGTCTGTTAATTACAATGGAAAACTTCAGTTTGAATGAAAGTCTGTGTAGATTATAATTGAAACCATAGAGATAATCACAAAACTTCATGTATTTTCATTACCCAATATACCGGTTCTTAGAAAAAACATTCTAAACGTTTGAAAGGCGTATTGTGACATAGCGGTAATACTAATACAATACAAAACCTCCTAAAGTCTTACACTGAACTGAATATTTGGATATTCCGCCATTCTGTGAGGTAACGGTGATGATGTTGGGTCACAGGGGCGCCAGTCGGGCTTTCAGACTCAGGAGCAAACCGTTTGATTTTTAGGGGCAGGTGGGCTAGGAAATTTTGTTTGAGGTCAGTTCTTTTGTTTAGGATCTGTTATTTTTAGCTTTTTTGTCCATTACATATATATTTTCATGCGTACATTTTAATTTGTGCCTGGATGAGTTTTCGAATAAGATTTGCTTTAACCATAACATTTATTTTTCGTATGAATAACGTTTCAGCAGTATCGTATGGTACCGAAATCGCAATATCTGCAATACACATATACAACCGGCATTATTCACGCTGTTCTACCTTCAAACTACTCTGAGCGCTGTTGTGAATTCGCTGACAGTAACATTACCGACAATCGTGTTGTTACGATACTTTTAATGTTGGCACGAAACCGACGACTGACTTGATAACCGGGTAGAAAGAGGTCAAGAAACTGCAAAATGCAATGTGAAACTCTTACGTTGACAAAAGAAACTGGTGGCAACCTGTGAAACGGCACAATGTGGGAGACAATCCTCCCCAGCGGTCTATGCGTACTAATATTACGATCGCTTTACAGATCTCGCTAACAGATTGCTGGTATTACCCTCCTTTGTGACGCCACAAATCCTGCTGAACACCTAAATCGTGATAATTGACTTCTTTCACGATGACGCCTATCTGAATTTGCTTTGGAAGTGACATCTGAAAGACTCCCCTGCTGATGACATCGTGATACCATACGGCCCGCTGTATCACAGATGCGCCATGAGCTTCGTCCTGCTGGTGGCTGAATCGCTGATCTGGAATTCACTGTGCTGACACCCGAAGATCGCTAACCGCTGGTGAAACCTGGGTGACGCCCTGCCAACTCTGGTGATGACGCCATGAATCGCTGTGTTTTCATCCTGTTGATGCATCTAGCATTGTTCCTGACGCCAGATCTGTTGCCGTCTGTTGTGTTGCCAGATACCTTCTATCTGGGCGCCCTGGAATGCAGTGACGCCCCATATCCTGTGAGCACCCGTTCTGATATATCCTGCTGATGTTCCCATATCCCCTTTGTTACCGGTGTGGTAACCCTGTCTGGCGACGACATAATACCTTTGGCAGATACCTTTATTGACGCCCTACTGCTGACGATTTAGATCGCTTTATCAGCTGTTACGTAAATTCGCAGGTCCCTGCGCGTTACCGGCGGCTATGCTGTTCAACAGACGGCGAATGAAATTCTTTTCGTGTTTTCCATGGTGCTTATCGTTTTGTTGCAGATCTTTGCGGCAGTACAAATATTGAACGTTGCGCTTTCTGGCTTTATGAAGCTGTTGCCCATACGCTGCTGCTGTTATTGCTCTATGCTACCTGCTCTGAAAATGCTGCATGAAAGAGACCATGTTGGTTGGTTACTGACTGTCTTCGAAATAATGCTGTTAAACACTTTCTGACGACTGGTAGGCACTCAACACGAAATAATGGTTTTCTTTACCAACGCACGTTGTTTTCAGTTGCTACCGGTGTCTGGCTCTTTCTGCTTACGAATGGGGATTTCCCGGCTGACCGGGAGCGATGATCTGCTCTGTGCACGGTATGGCACGGCGCTGCCGGGTGAAGCCAAATCACTTATCATTATCGAGAGGATTTGTGGTGGTTGATGTCGTGTAATCAGTATATGGCGCATGTAATCACCGGTGCAAGGTTTTCGGTTTTCTTCTGATGTGTTTTATATTAATGCTGTGTCGTGAATGCGTACGGCACGTGATGCGCTCAGCTTGCGGCGTAGCTTGTTCGGTATTCGTCGGAAATTTGATGGCTGGACGCTTTCGTTCGGGTATGCAAAACGACGTAATTCCGTTGTCGAAACAATGGGCGCACGTCGACAATAATTTTGTCATCGGTTGTCGCAGCGCTGCTGACGAACCGAAGAGCATTAACAGTGTCGCTTCAATACGCTGAAGAACCGGTTACAGAGAGCGATACCTGCCGTGTATACCGGAATGTTAACTGACGTGACGCCTCCTTTCGGCAGCTCGACGTCGGGTACTGACTATCGCCTCGACAGCTGGATAATATTTGCGCGACGCCGACATCACTAATTAATCGTATCAAAAAGCTGGCGATAAAGCATGGCTTCTGGAAGCGGAAATGGCACATACAGCCAAAGGCCATGGCGCCTGTTCGCTGTTATAATAACTTCTTTTGAACCAGTATGTTGCAGAGCAAAAAACGTGATTCGAAATAGGCTGACGCATCGCTAATTTCGAAGTTTTTCCTCCATTTACTTGGTAGAGGGCGAGCTGTGAACTGGCGCATGAAAATTCTTGAGCATGTTAAACTGTTGGAGCGGCGCTCTTGACAATTACTGTGTCGTATGTAATGCGTGGTCTGAAGATTCTGCTTCTATTAGCGCGATGATTTTTCGCGCATTTGAAGCGCGCCTGATGATGGTGTTGCATCGCAGTTTCTGGCTTATCGGAACGCTGCGATGATCAGCAACTTATATCGTGTTTGCTAAGCTGTCGGAAGAGGAAGATTGAGGAGTTGCTGCTATTCGTTAACATTATTGATTTGAACGATAATTGACTTCGTCATTTTATTGTGATGTCGGCAATCGCTGACTGTTTCTTCGATAACGAAGCATTTGCCGGTGATGGCTATTACGCAGTGAGCTGGTAATAACGCTATTCATACGACATATTGGGCGCGATGTTGTTATCTGGTGTTCTAGCGGTGTTGTCATGACTGACCGTGATGTTTAAAACTGATGTTGACCGATGCAAAAGCGGCGAGAATCAATCGCCAGCTCATTCGGTGTGCTTTCACGGATAATGGCTTTGTCGACGAATTGATTATTCGCATTCCTTTCACCAGGCTGAAGACTGCAGATATATGCTTGACTCTGATCGCGGTCATGTTTATCCCCGCACCAGTGAACGAGACAAACATACGGCACACAATACTGTACGCTGTTCTGATTTCGGCATTTACGCCACTCCAGTGAACAGAACTACGGCACTTGCAATACGCGACTCTGGTGATCCTGACGATTATCTTGTCGCACCACCAGTGCGGCGCACGGATACTATGCACTGACTCTGATCCGGCGGTCTATGATCACGCCGCCAGTAATTTTCGGCGCAATTTGTGCGCGTCTGATCTCACGGTCTGTTTTATCCCCACCGCCAAACGCAAATACGGCACGTACTATGCATGACTCGATCTGGCGATCTATGTTTATCACGCCATAGTAAGACTACTGACGCTGCCGACTCACGATCTGGCGATTCACGCCGCGGTGACGAAGCACGGCGTTTCGCGATCCTGTTTGCATAATTGATACGAATACGGCACACGGAATACTGTACGCGATACGATCGCAAACGTTATGTTGCACTATTGTTTGAAACACAAACGCCACGGCACTGATACTGGGCGGTCTATCGTTTTATCCCCGCACCACCAATGATGAGCCACAGACGGCGCACCGCTGCTGCTGCGACTCTGATGTTTACGCACCAATGAACTGACACCAGACCGTGCTGGCTGCACTGACTCTGATCTCGCGGTCCTGTTTATCCCCACGCACTGAAATGACGGAACAGCGGCACGGGTAAACACGCTGATGATCTGTTTATCCCGGGCGATGTTTCCGCAATGGCGACCAGGTGCAACCATCGATCTTCAGCATCACCCAGATGTTGATCGTATTAACTGTTTGTGGTTTTTAAGCGGAAAGACAATGAATGAGGACCAGCTTATTAGAGATGATGAAATGATTGACCGAATTCATCGGCTCGATGGAACGGGTGCGTCTGCATTTCAATGCGTTCGTTACGTTAGATTCATGAAAATGTTCACCTGAAATGTTGAAAATTTACAACGCTGGTGATGACGAGTGGTGGAAGGCGTATTTCAGTATTTCCTTGCTGTGATCGTTCCACGCGACGATGCGATGAACGCGATTTTCCGGTTCATGACACGAGCAATTTCATGATCGCTTCAGTCGTTACTATTTCACGGGGTTGCGCTGTCGTCTGCGGACATCTTGGTTGCAATGCGTTGGGTTCTCGTAAAATCCCCAGGCGACGAATAGCGGCTGCCGGTATCTCCTTCTGTCGATCGAGCTGCGTTACATCGACTTATTCAACTTGACTGACACTGGCAAAATGTTGAAGACCACAATATCCCCGTCTGCCGGGAGACTTTAATGTTGATGTTCACGCAGGCGTTGATAACTGATAAAGGTATAAACATCGAAATGATCGCCGTAACTGCTGACGGTTGTCTGGACTGGCGGTTTGAACATAACCAAATCGGTACGGTACTGTCCCACAATGGCGATGGTAACTAAATCTGTTGCCTCAATCGCGGTCTTTGACGACTCGCACGGCAAGGCTGGAGGTTGCGTGGAAGATATTAACGGGAGTATTTCGTGAATATTGTTCGGTATTTGTTGACAACTTTATTGTGACGTGTTCTGGTGATGCATTGTTTCAAAATTTGCTGAAATGCTGATATTACGACAAATTTCGCTTTATCCTCGGCGACAGTCAATGGCTCGATCGAACCAGTCGATAATCGCTCGAAGCTCGTGGTGTCGTCTGCTAACATCCACCTCTTGAAGACTCCATTGATTAACATCATTGGCCGTCTTGTTACTGAATTGCGTTGATATTTCTGGATTATTATTTTGACATAATCCCTACAATCGGCTTCATGATAGTTATCTTTGTGCATTCTCCAACAACGTGACTATTAACAAACCATGTTTTATCTATAGCTGCATCATTCGCTCTGTCACTGATGCCAATGAAAACGAAGTAAGGATAAAGCATTAATGTTGATCTAAACGAATGATATCAATAATGTTATGTGTTGATTTCGTATACCTCAAAGCGCAATGATGTTGGGCTGGTGAACTTTTCAGGCTATACGGCGTTACCAAACTGAAGCGACTGTTGCTTTCGTTGCTTACCCACGAATATTGTTCGCTTTGGAGAAGCTGATACGTTGATTGAACTTGCTGATGAACATCCCATCTTTCTTCTCGCGGTACATGATGGTCGCTTCAACAGTCGAGAATTTCCTGGCGATTTAACCGTAGTAAGTGCTGCTGAACAATGAACATTTCTGTTTGATTTAATTCTGTTAAACCACTCATCTGGTGATGAAGTCGCTCTTCGGACGAAATCGAAGGAAGATGATCACTATTTGTTCACCAGGCTTTGATGGGGCATCGGTGCATGCCAATAAAGCGTAATAACTTCAAATGGTATTGATTTTGTGCATGGAAGAATATACCCTTTGTGCATAAACGTGCTTTCAAAAATCGTCATTACCCGCGCAAAATCCATGTGCTTGATGATCGACGACGAATGACTCGGGAATACTGTCATACCGAACTATGATTTTCAAACCGCTAATTCGTCTGCGTGATTTCCGGGGAACAAATTATTTAATCTGTGATTGACCAGTGAAGTCTGGTATTTCTCTTGTTGAATCGGTTCTATTCGATTCGTGTTATCTTTCGGCTGGAATTCGATGATCGAAGCTTGTTTAGTAAAATGTTTCAACGCTGACGTCTAGATAATTGGCTAAAGGTCAATCTGCCGGAAGCTGGTTTCATTCGTGAACGAAAGAGGTGAAGTGAAAGTGTGTCTGAAGATGACTTTGAAATGATCGCTCGGTAATCATCGTTATGAGAACACTGTTTCCAGTCGTTTATATCGTGGAAATGAAGTTGACACTCGTCATTTGTTCGGCATTGTATTAGTTCGGAATGCCCTCCTTGTAATCACCCATCGGGCATTTCTGGCGATAATACTGGTGATAGTGATTCCCCATGTTGCAACATGAACTACGTTGATTTTAACGTGATAAACGATGGCGACCTCGATCTATTAGTGATTGATCGTATTGGTATTCGGTGATGATTAACAGCACCTTTTTAACGGCAATCTGTTGATGTTTATGGATGCGTATTTGGCATGAACTGGCTCTGAGACGGACAAAGCGGACAATTAGTGGTCGTCTTTAATCTGAACGATTAACTTTGTTCGTAAGCCTTCGGTGTTTGATAGTTTACGTCTACGATCGAAAGGACTGTCCTGGAGAAACATATGACCGTGAACTGTTCGACATGACAAATACGATATCTGGCATAATTCTGCATCATCTCGGGCTTATTCAACGTGAAACGGCATTCTTCTATCTACGAACTGGAAACGGATTTAACGGGTCTGAATGCGAATCAATGGAAGGATCGACTGATTTGTTTCCTATGATCATCAACTGTATTTCGTCTGAAATCATCGTTGCTCTGTTCTTAAAGCAATGCGAAAGCTCCGCTATTCCCCGAACGTAATCTGTCCTAACGACGATAACGACGAAGATGACTGATCAGAGAACGTATGAAGTAACTTTACTAACGTGATTTTCGACCGGATTTGCGGCCTTGACGTCGATGACTTCTTCACCGCAATCGGAATCGAGCCGCATTTTATTAAGGTGCTGTTACTGGCACGATGACGGACAATGACCAATCAATTGGTCATTTACGCGGCGGTCGGCCTTCTCTTAACGATTTCTTCGGCCAGTGTGATGATTCTGCTAATATATATATAGAAAGGCTGACGATGATGACTCTCTTTCTCTAGCTTGTGACATTCATGGTGTGTGCCTCTGTCTTTCTTTCTATAACTTTCTTGAGTATGTTGTCTCTACTTATTGATGCCATCTCTGATGATGTGTCTCTCTATAACGTGCGCTCGCTATATTTGAATATGTCTTCTCTTTCTGGAAGTATTCTTATTAATGTATTATTGTGCATATGCAGTGATGTCTTGTGTTGTTGATGCCACGCTGCTAGATGATACTGAAAATGATATGCTGTTTCTTAATACGAACCTTGTTTGTGTCTATCTATGCAATATTATTGATTTCGAAGTGATGGCGTGTGTCTGTCAAAGTGTTTGTGTCTTTCTTCTCTGCTGTATATGGTACGGCAATGACCGAAGCAAGGCAATTTTTAATTGTACGTCACTCGGTATTGAACGTAACTCCCGAATGAACTGGAGTGAGCGGTCAATGTTTTGATCGAAGTCGTAATTTATTTGAAGTCATTTTGATCGAAAGTTGAAAGTAGTGATTCATGCTGTCCCAATATGGAGGACTTCGCCTCTTCTTCGACTGCCAATGACGTTTTCATTCATGAAGTCTGACATTTTCTGCTGGTATCTAATGTCATCGACACTGGTCACGGCTCCAGGCCTGTCTTGTGAATGTTTGAATAGACGTCTGCTAAATCCAAACGTGCGTGATGATGTCATCGCGGCCTCATCTGCGCTTCATATTCATGTTGCCAAATACGCAGAGAATGTTGCCCCGAATATGCCACTTACCAGGGGCCTTGCTGAAGGCGTTGATACAAAGTTTTCGGTTGTTTGGTTCCATTTCGGTAATGACCAGAAACGGCTTACGCAGAACTTTCATCTGGCGGATACTGCCATGCTGCTGATTCAACATTCGCTTTGAGTTTCGCGATGTTGATGAACTATAAACCGACCAAATGCATTTCGGTTACTATTTAACGAAGTTCTCGGTCGTAACGGCAAGGTTTGTTTTAAGAAACGAGCGTACTGTCACCGTTTCTGAATACGGTAATATATCGACGCGATGACTTCAGCTGCGATAACGTGGAACTGGCTGTTCGCAATCGCAGCTGTCTGATGATGTTATATGCTCGTCAATTTCTTCTCTAAATCATCCATACTGAATGCGAAAATGAATAACTGAGAGCTCTTCACTGGCTTTAATGAAGTTTATATATGGCGAGATAAACCAACGGCGAGTTGTTTATATAAATCCAGTGGCTGTATTCTAAAATTCTCAATATTTCTGAACAATGCCCGTAATGAGATGGGGACGAGGAAAGAAAGAGGGTGCGAGCTGTGGGATGGAATCTCGACGAATTAGCTGACGTGGACCGTCTTTACTTTCGACTGCGAGGTGTGTGACCAGCCCCAAATCATCCCAGCGGACGGATATCTGGCTGAGGAAGCTGTACACCACCGGCTTTGTTGATGAAGATGAAAGAAAATTTTGAGTCTTCAGTATTTATTGTCTTTATATTAACGAACAAACATCGTCGATATGACGGACTATTGCAACAACGACACCCGGATTCGGCGTAATACTGTCATTTGTCTTTATTGTATTTTCGGCAATTTTGCTTATAAAACAGCGCAAATCTTTTTCGTTGCAACGATCCCGAAATCGTCTTCAATGACTCAGAGGCGTCGACGCTTGATGAACAACGTAAACATAAAAGGTGGTATCTTGGCTTATTTCTGGTGATACTATTGTGGAATATTGTAAAGCGCCTCGCTCGCTTTCCGGCGGCGAAGCATGGTATTGATTTGAAAATTAATAACGCGGTCTGATCTGGGGAACGGCTGCTCCACAGACCAACATGCCGGCGAACTGCCGTGAGGAAAACGCGCGAACGCTGGGCAATGATGCGTTTTATATGGTTTGTTTAACTTTCCCCAGGCTGTTTTGAAGTTTATTGATATGTTGCGTAAGTGCATAACGGATGAGCTGGCCCTAGGCGGAACGCATGAAGACAGACTATGCAATGCGCAAACTGGAAGTACGTATGTTGTAATGTCAACGTGCTGATGGCTTTTATCGGTTGAATATTCTGTACGTGATCTTAACGTGGCTGCGATAATATGCCACTGCTCTGGTCGATGCTTTATTTGCATGAAAATGGTGTTTTCTTTGTTGTTTGACGAAATCTGATGCTGCTGTCTATCTTTTTCTTCATTTATTAATGGCCTCAGAATTGATAAATTGTATTCAAGAAAGATGCTGCCAGCCTGTGATGAGAAACGAACTTCGGCATGATCGCGAACTGCTATTATGATAAAACGAACTGCCTATTATGATAAACAAACTTTGCTCAACAAGATCAAGAAAACGCGAATTAACTGTGAATAGGTATCGGCGGTAACTTCGAAATACCGTCAGTGGTACGAAGTCGTGTCAATGGCGATCATAATGAATCGTTTTCGATCATCTGGCAATAACGAAGACATCGAGGCGCAGATATCGAATGTTTTGGTCTGATATTATTTGGTGACTCGAAGACCGTGTTTAGTTCCACAATGCGCCGGACTGTCGCTGGCCGGAATCATGCACGTATACGCTAGTAACGGGCGATCGATAACGATCAGCGGTATCTGTGTGCGCTCTGAATTCGCTGTTCGATTTCATATATGTATATGCCGCTTTCAAAATATGTTGAAGGGCTGCCAGTCTGACTTTCGACCAATCTCGTTGATTGTAAATGGTCGTAACCAATTCAATCAACTGTCATAAATAACGAATTGATGATTTTATGGTAATAACTAACCTAACCGGCAATATCGAGAGACATCGAAAAGTTCGCACGACCGCCGTATTGATCAAACGCAATAACCTGCTGAGAAATAACTCACAGTCGTCTCGGTCATTTATCGCTGATATTTTGGTTGCTTTTACGGCCGGTTGTTCTACGCTGCGCAGATTTTCGCAAAATGATAAAATGAGCTATTTACTGCCGTTGTAAATAATTAATCTGTGAAGATGTTTTCAACAATGATGATGGGCATTAATCAAATGGTGAAGATCGGTGATGCAGTTCATGAAAACAGCTAAACGCTTGCCATCAATCTATATGTACGTCATGTGTCATTCTGGTCTTTGTCTTTATGAATATGTTTATAAAACGTCAACGCTAGGCAAATCTTTTATCATACTGAGCATATGATGTTTCTTTCGTAATTATTTACGTGGTCGTGTATGTTTCACATATACCGAGTATGGGGAAGAAGAACGTCGCTCACATATTTAACCGCGAATGATTCAACACTGAAACAGGTAATGACTTTTGGTTGATCGCCTTTTGGGGTTGTGTTCGTAGGGAAAAATTGGCAATTCGCTGATTCATAAAAAATTGAAATTGAGCAAAATAATCTGTGTGTTCTTTTCGCTTCTACAAAGACGAGCTTTGTTCGGCAGAAGCTATGTATCGTGATTCAGAGGCCGGACAAACGCACCGACCGTATAATGACACTAAAATTACTGGTAAACAATAGTGAACGAACTTCGGTTCCAGCGTTTTTGTACAACGGTGCACGTGATTGTACCCGTACTGGCCTGTTATTATCTGTATTATACGCGAAGAAGAAGCTGTTAACGGTACCTAACACTGGTGATTTTCAATGATCGATTTGTCGTTATTTTTCCGCTTCAGCCGGGGATAACGGAGATATTCTGGTCTTCGATCACGTTTACGTAAGGCGATATGTTCACCTTTATTCGTGTAATGGGCTGGAATCGTATGTCTTGATGATTCATATGGCGATGATATCATTGGGCTAACGGCAATGAATTTCTTTATACGCTACGCACGTACGCGTCGAATAAACGAACGGTATTATAAACGCGACGTGCTTTCACCTCACCTTCACTCGTCTTAATGTCGTTATATTTCGCATAATTTGGACTAGAATATTGAACTATGACGAAAGTAACAGGACTTTTATCATAACGATGTACCAATTCAGATGATAGCTTCTGAAAATCGTGAATTCGATTCGTTAGGGCTGAAACTGGTATGAAGGACCGTTCGCAAATCTTCGATATTATAACGGCCCTGCTGTAACAACGATGAATCGTGGGTCTTCGGCAACCATTCTTAATCATAAAACTGGCTGATAGTGAGCAACTGGATGGAATCGGTCGACTTCGTAACCATTGGTTCCCAATTCAGCGGATCGTCTTTCATCTGATGCGGTCGAACGATTGTTACGAAGACGCCGCTGGAACTGTTGGCTGGTCGTGACTGCTCGCTCGCTCGCTAACACATATCCTTTAATTCGGTGGGCACGAAAGGATGCTACAATGATACATTTACGCTTAATGATAGCGTAATAATCTGTGTCAGCGACGAACCTTCAATTCTGATTCATATTTGATTATTTAACAGCTTACTGAACTTCGAACATTATCGTTTGAAGCCCGCCAGGTTAACCGGCTGCTTTACGGTTAATGAACCGACTTTCTGCAATGTTATTAACCTGCAAACTATTGTAACAAGTCTTTGATAAGGATATTGTGGGATGATGAACTTTAACAGCGAGACTTCGGTGATAAATAAAATATCTGACTGCTGTAACCGGAAACTTTGAATACTGTTCAAACTCTGGGTAGATATCTATTTCTTTAACTTAAATGGCACCGCTGGTGGTATATTCGGACAACTTTGGTTTACGACGAGTGGGCGTGTATCCGGTTTAAATGTTGATTTATGTTTTTGTTATTTATTTTATCTGTAATATGAAGCGATAAGAAAAGAACTGGTTACTGGATTCATGTGCTGAAATAGAGGCTTATCTCAATATACCTCGGTCTGTTATTATTTTTGATGATGTCTTTTATTGAAATTGGCATGCTTTATCAACGAACGCAATGAACGGACTATTTACGTAAATACTTTAGCGAACTAGCGAATAAACTTATGTGCAAAAGCCTTAATCGACCGGTGGCATAACGGCTAAAGGAATGATCATGAAGGTATTTTTATTACGTCACAATGGGCGCGGAAGTTGATCGGCATTTCTGATGTTGAAAACCGGCTAAAACAAATATGTTGTGATGCTGTATTAACGTGGCTTCATTCGAATTTGACGTCGTTATCTTTGAATGATATGACGACGAATGTTTGATAGTTCGCGTGATCTGTCGCGATGATAGTCTGAACAACGGTGGCGGAAATGACGGGATCGTCAGGCGTTACTCGTGAACTTCCCCGGCAATGTTTGTCGTATCGATGGTGTACCATAATGAGCAATGCACCGTAG